>NC_069735.1:10253453-10553453 GCF_027358585.1 Pangasianodon hypophthalmus | reverse complement strand
AAAAAGCAAGATTGGAAGATGATGTGGAAAAGAAAGAAACAGAAAGTACTTAGGGCAAAGAAAAGATAAAGAGAAAAGAAGGAAAGGTAAACATTTAACAAGAACTTCAAAAAGGAGAAAAAAGAACATAGGAAAATGAAAAAAGAAGGGAACGCAAGTAAGCTGTGAATGGAAATTAAAAAAAAACTAAAAATGAAATAAAAAATGAATAAGAAGGATAAAAGCCAATAACACAGGAGGAAGAAGGGGAATTGTGAAAAACACAGAAAGAAATATGGACAAAAAAGAAGGGAGGAGGGGAAGAAAATGAAGAAAAGCAAAAAGAAGGAGCAATAAAACAAGAATTTAAAGAGGAAAAAAGAAATGCTCTGGCTATGCAGAACAGTTAGGTGCAAAAATTCACTGCAATATTGTTTATATATTATTGTGTGTGTGTGTGTGTGTGTGTGTTTGTGTGATTTCAGATTAATAAATCAGGGCCTTAGTGTCTTAAATTAAGAAAAGGTTTTATTAAATAAATACAGCAATCTATTTTGATTTATATATTTATATGTTTATCCAGCACCAGCTAAATCAGTTTAGCTTCCTCGTCCTCGTGCTGTTAGCAGTTTCCTTCCCCAGACACCGCAAATCACAACTGTGGTCCCGTTATCTTTTTCTCCCCAACATTAATACGCTGAAGGCTTCAGCCACACTCACTCCATCACTGTCGCTTTTCTACTGAATAGTAAGCGTGCTCATAATGGCTGGCCTCAGGTCACTGGCTTCAGTACACACTGACACGAGAGCGGAGTGTAAACAGTGTTAGAGCAGAGTGAAGACGGCCGTTGCTGCTAGCGATATTTAACAGTGGGGATTGGGGCAGGTCACAGGGCAGCGTCCTGGGCTCAAGGGTGAAAGGGGAAAGGTCAGAGAAATGGGCTGCATGTCACTGGATTTATTTGCCATGACAAGGTTTTGAGTGGTTTATTCAGAGGAGATGATAGACATATGTAGTGCGCCTATATGCACGAGGACCGCCTAATTTACAAAAAGCAGCCTAATTTTATTAGTGCGTGCGTGTGTGTGTGTGTGTGTGTGTGTGTGTGTTTAAGCTGGTGCATTAATTGAATTCTGCATTCTTGTGTGTCGGCGTCTTTGTGCTGATTAGAGTGCTGGTGTATCAGTGTGATGGCAGCTGCTCCCTGGAGACACAGCATAGCACACACACACACACACACACACACACGCCTCTGTGCATTTGCCCCTCACCATTTCCATCTTGCTTTCAGTCACTTTCATAGTCACCAGTCATCCATCTCTCCCTTTCACCTCTGTCCCGCAGGTTTGCGTGTGTGTGTGTGTGTGTGTGTGTGTGCGTGTGTGAAAGAGAGAGAGCATGAGCGAGATACATTAGCTTTATGAATGGCTCTAAGAACCACCAGATTCTTAACTCACCTTCTCTGTACATTAAGGTTGCTCAAGAAAAGGGCGTTCAGTGAATAACAGACCTCCACATGCCTCGTCCATCCATAAAAACACACACACACACACACATACACACACACACATACATCAGAGTTGTATCAGCAGCATGTGTTTCAATAACGGTTCACATTACAAGCAATAATAGAGTCTGACTCGTTCTCGGGACTCCTGTTGTGTACAGAGGCGACACGTGCGGCTCGGCTGTTACTGATGCCTTGTACAGGGCAAGCGTGGCCAATTCGGTTCAAATGGAGGACGCCATTGTCATGGTAATCAGAGGTCAGGGGTCACGACACTGCCTCTGTTACAGGGCGGTTGAATTATATTTAGTGAGAAGAATAGAGGGCTTTTAATGCATAAGTAATGCCAGCAAGTGTACATTAATGAACATCACAGGAACTGTTGGTGTTGTTCATTAGAAAGTGTACTTACAAGCACTTACATAATTAGTGCAACGGAAGAAAACAAATGAAGATGAAGGTATAGAAAAGTGTAAAGAAGGCCAAACAGAGGCGAAGAAAGATGTAAAGAAAAAGGTGAGATACTGAAGAAAGAATGGATGAAAGAAAAAAGAAAGTGAGTAAAGAATGAACAAGTGGAAAAAAGAACCAAAAATAGAAAGAGTTAGAAGGGAACAAAGTGGAAAGAAGGAAAAATGAAAGATTGGAAGAAGGAAAGAGAAGAGAAAACATTATGGATGAAAATGAAAAGAAATTAATATATGGATGAGAGAAGGGTAGAAAAAGTAGCTGAAGGGGAAGAACAGGGAAGTGAGGAAAGCATGAAAGGAAGTAAGAATGAACAAGTCAAAAATGATAAAAAGGAAAAAAAAGGATAATAAGAAGTGAAAAGAAAGAAGGAAAAGAGATTGGAGAGGAAGGGAAGAAACATCTGAAAAAAGGCAAAAAAAGAAAGGAGGTAAATAAGGCAGGGAAAAGGAAGAGGAAGTGGGAAATGGAGGATAATGGAGGTGAAAAAGAGAAAGAAAATGACAAAATGGAAGAAAGGGAGAAAAAATAAAACAATAAATTAAAGAAAGAGAGGTTAAAACAAAGACAGGTGAAAAGGAAGAAAATATGAAAAGAAAGGGAGGATAAAGGGAGGAAAGAAATAGAGAATGAACAAAAAGGAAAAGAGTAAGAATTCCAAAAAGAAAGGAAAGAAAATAAGAGTGACAAGCAAAGAAAGAAAGAAAGAAAGAAAGAAGGGAAAAAAGTAATAAATTGGAAAAAGAAGGGGTAAATGGGGGCAGAAAATGGGGAAGAAAGAACAAGTACAACAGTAAAAAACAAGGAGAAGAAAGAATGACTAAGGAGAAGAAAAAATAACAAAAAAAAGAGCAAGGTTAAAAAAAAAAGGATGAGAGGAGGACAAACAAAGAGAGCAGCAGAGTAACAGTGAGTAATAATGAAGACACTGCAGAAAGAATAAACAGGAGTGAGTCGCGCCCCTCCCCCTGCTGAGTACAGGGCACAGATTCGGGGTTAATTACTGTCCTTATCTACACACTGCTCCTCTCTGACACGAGTCTGAGAGCCAGCCTCGCACTAATGACTTAATGAGAATCACAACAAACAATAACACTGTCCAGAAACACACACACACACACACACACACACACACACAGGGTGCACATTCGCCTGAATACAGTGAGCTGGAGCCTTTTCAGCATGGCAGACTGCACTGAAGGTCCTGTGTGTGTCTGTCTCTGTGTGTGTGTGTCTGTGTGTGTGTGTGTCTGTGTGTGTGTGTCTGTGTGTGCATGTGCGGAGGGTGTCTTTGGACCAACCATGTGTTCTTCAGCCCATTTTCCATCCTCCATAACAACAGACAGCCTTTTTAACACTCGTCCCTAGTGTTTGTAATCAAATAACAGATGTAGTGTGGCTGGACGTCATTGATGCTGTTCCTGGATCAGTGTTTAATGCTGTCATTAATAACAGCCACTTGGAGGCTCGACTGATGTGTCTGTAGCATCACGTCAACACAGAGATCCGCTTTTCACAGATGCCATGTTTCTCTCTCTCTCTCTCTCTCTCTCTCGCTCTGTCGAGGGCTGCCGCTGCTGCGTATTGATTAGCTGATAAATATTTTAGGAGACATGGCGCCCCGTGAGAGGGGATTTAATGAACAGTCGGTGAGCATGGGGAGTCTTTGAGAGGTGCCATGTGCTCATGCATTCGTTCAGACACATAGAGGAGGAGGGAGAGGGGATGCGAGACCATTGTTGCATGGGCTACCAGTTCTTCAGGGTCTGTTGTCATGGCAACTGAATTTTTTTTTTTTATGTGTTTGAGAAGGAAGCAGGGATTACCGGTCCAAGAAGAAATGCGTAATGGTGTAGTAATGTAATAATGAAGCACAGCCTGGTTAGTTGGTTGGTTGTTTTTAGAATGTTGATGATGACCTTTAGAGAAAGCCAGTGGGTTTATGGGAAATAAATATCTAAAATTAGTATTTGTAGGAGTTTTTTTTGCTTCATAAAATCATCACGCTTCATGTATCCAATCTCTACAAGTATTATAGTAATTGTCTGATTTTATTTTAAGTTTTGTCACGAAAAGGAAGGTCTAAAATCTTGAAATGGCAAATTGCTAATTATCCAGTCAGGACTTTTATTCTGTACTGTATAAGTTGATACAGTAAAGTAGCCTCTCTCATTGGTCAGGACGTAAAACAGATTTCAGTTCTCAAATCGGATTGGCTGAGCCTTATATTTTAATCATATTTTTTTTTGTTTGCCATTTTATAATAAACCACTCGAGGCCATGACACCACTTGATTTTAGGCGCTCTGCTTTGCATACCTAAGAACACTCTTTCCCATGATAAAACCATTGTATTGCTTTAATTCACCACTGCATTTTACCCATAATCCAGTGCAACCATTTTTTACTCTCTTGGAGTTTCATTGGCTTTATTATTATTATTATTTTTTGCTAAGACATAGTGTGTAGTGTAATAATGTGAGTGTGTGTTTGGGTTTTTCCAGGGCTCGTTCCCAGGAAACCTGCAGCTGGTATTGGTGTTGCGGCCCACCGCCCTGTTCCAGCGTACACTCTCAGACGTCTTCTTTAGACTCAACAAGGATGAGTTTAAAATGAAGGTGCCGGTGAGTGTTTACATTCTCTTGCCAGCAAGACAGAAAAAGAAATGCAAACTCAGCCCTTGTTTATATGTGTCAGTCATTTATTTAATACAGTCACATGTGGCATGGTTAAAAGAACAGTTTTCCAGTGACTACACACTTGGGTTCATGGTGTTAATAAATTTAAAATGCTATAATTAATATCCAATTCATATATAACTAATATCCAATTTTCCTAATAGTTAGGTATTTGAAGGGCAAAAAATAACATCTGCGAAAATATGGTTCCTAAATATTTTGGCTAAATGTACCATGGTGTAGAAAAGGGAGGTTCTGGTTAATGGGAACAATAACACACACTTGATTACATGCATGCATAAGACATTAGGGTTAAGAGGCAACAACAGCTGCGTTAACAGTTGAAAAATATAAATAAAATATAGTTTTTCCTTGCCACTGTCTAGTGTTAAAAGCACTATACTCTAGTATAGCATCATGGCAAAAGGAAGTGTATTCTTGGATGCTGACTATTTACAGAATACCAGTATTACTTTTTTATTGTATTGGTTTTTGATAAAATAGTAAGCTGTTGGTAGTGGACTCAGACTTACAAAGCTTGACTCCTTCTCTGTATCAGCATTGCCATATTAGCCATTTCGTTAATTACATGAACGCACGCACGCACACACACACTCTTATTTCCTGGTTCAGTGTGCTTCATTACTACACTAATTACATTTGAATTGCTGACGGTCTCCCCTAGAGCATATTGTATGATAATACAATGAAATGTGTGTGTGTGTTTGTGTGTGTGTGTGTGTTGCAGGTGATCATGCTTAGTTCAGTGACTGAGCTGCACAGCTACATAGACCGCTCCCAGCTAACTCAGGAGTTGGGGGGCACTCAGGAGTATTGCCACGAGAAGTGGATCTCACACCGCACTGTAAGTACTGACAGCAACAGAACAAAGACAGCTACACTTCATACACTTTATCCATTTATAGTTACGTTTAATGTTGTGGAACATCTGTGAAATAAGTTAGCTCCCATTAGCACTTAAACAACTATAAACATATCTCCTGTGTCGGAAATTGTACTGTCTGTTACAAAGCACTGACACTGGAGACTCCTTCCCATAAACGCTAATCAAACATCTCCTGATAAAAGACTTATAACAATTACACACATTTAATTAAATCCATTTCTGCGGAGCATCCATCATACAAGCCCATTGTTACTACAGAAACGAAGACGTGTTAATGTAAACCTGTGATTCGCCTCGCCGCTGGAAATACAGTCAAAGCCACTGTTATAGTAAATGAATCAGCACACCAACATGCCACGAGTCATATTATTAATAAAGTAGTTAACATTTGTGTTAATTGATGAATTGAAGTTCATTAACATGTGGTTGAGTCAATTTGCAGATTTCACAAGTTTTCTGCATTGCAGCTTTGAGACCCAGTGTCATGAGTTTCTGGTGATCAGATTGATTATAATTTAATTTACGCTAATTTATGTGAAGTTATTTAGTCATGGATGAAATAAACATTAGCTAAGGCAGGTCTTCATTATTTAGCCAACATTCCAACAGATGTTAATTAATAATGTGGCGTGTTCATTTTGTTCATGCTGTAAATAATTAGTTCATAATTACTTACTGCTTTACAATAACTGCAGTAATTTCATGGTAAATAAATATTTTTCACTTCTTTATATTGTTGAACTGATGTTTTATTCTGAAATACCATCAGAATCAGTAACTAGAACATGAGACTGTTTTAATAAAATTATTCCTGGCATTCTCCTCAACTCCCAGAAGTGTCTCTATGTTTATAGTTCTAGCATAAAGTATTGCTTTAATTAACCATACATGAAGCACTGTCGGATATTTTGATCATGTGGTCGTGTTAGATTAAGCGCTAGTGTTTATTGCGTGGTTTAGTGTACACTGGGGGAGGTTCAGTATGTGTTATATGTAATTTTAAAAGACTTGATCTTATAGCCTGCTTTATCACTGTGCTGTGAGGAAGGCGGTGTTTAGTAATTGCGGTTGGCTGATTTTCACCCCATGCTAGCGCTCATTCACTGTTATACTGCTGCTGTTTTATAAGCAGTCCATACTGTTTGTTGTGTGATTTGGGCCGTGCTCCTGTAGGCCATCGAAGGCTTTGCGCTGATGGTGAAGAAGACGGCTCAGACGCTGCAGGCGTTTGGGACGGAGCTGGCCGAGACAGAGCTGCCCAACGACGTCGAGGCCACGTCCACCCTGCTGAGCGCTCACACGGAAAAGAAGGAGAAGATGAAGGTGAGGAAGACGAGGTTCAACATTATAGCATATGACTGAATCAAACTACTGTCTCTGTCTGTATTAGTTCAGAACTGGATTCAGCACAGAGTCCACAGAGACCATCAGCATTTTTACATTCGAACAGAGGATTAATAACTGAGGCTTACCATTAATTAGGCTTACTACAGGCTTACTTAACAAAAGGGTCCTTTCTTTCTTTCTTTCTTGCTTTCTTTCTTTCTTGGTTTCTTTCTTTCATTTTTCTTCCCTTCTATCTTTTGTTCCCTTTCTTTCCCTCTTTTTAATTTTTTCCTTCCTTCCTTTTTTTGTTCCCTTTCTTTCTTTCCTTCCTTCTGTTCTTTCTTCTGTCCTTTCCTCCTTCCTTCCTTCCTTCCTTCCTTTAATAATTCATTTACCTCCATTTTTCTTCTCTTCCTTTCTTTTCTTTTTTCTTCCTCACTCCCTTCTCTTGCCTTCTTTACTATATCTTTATTTTCCTCCACTCGTCTCCTTCCTTCCCTCAATTCCTTTCTTTCTTTCTTTCTTTCTTTCCTTCTTTCATTTTTATTGCCTTCCCTTTCATTCTGACCTTTCTGGCTTTTTTCTTTCCTTCCTTTATATCTCCCATTTCCTTCCCTGTCCTTCTATTCTCTTTTATTCCCTTATATTTATTTCTACATTATCTTCTGCTGCCCTTACTTGTTTCTTTCTTTCTTTCTTCTTTTCCTTCCATTCTGTGTGTATTCGTGTGTGCAGGAGGATCTGAAGATAGCTCTGGGTCAGGGTGGACGCTTGCTGGACAGCATCAATGAGCCGCTGGCTTCAGATCCAGACTACAACATGAATCACGATGAGCTGGAGAACCTGGCTACTGTGCAGAGGTGTGTGTGTCTGTGTGTGTGCACGTGTGTGCACGTGTGTGTCCACCAGTATTAATTAAACTGTGTGTATTCCTGGTAGAGCCATTGCAGTTTAACATTTCTTTCTGCGTAGCTGTTGAATCAATGCTCAGGGACAGGTCTGGAGTGGGTTTTATAACTCAAGCATGGCCTATATTATATAATCTCACAGAGAAGTGGAGGCTGAGGCTGCTTTATTTTAGGACACTCAGAAAACTCCAGTGGCAGCTTGTGCTTGTGTTAGCTTGCCTTCCTATGGGGGCGGATTGAGAGCTTGTTATGTGCATACTTATCTTCTCAATGAAATCTGTGTGCTTATGTGTGCAAGCTAAAGCCTATGCGAGAAAATGCAATAGTTATCCTTTTAGAGCATCATAAATATTTTGTCACCCCTAGTTTATCATCATTATCTCTCTCTTTTTTTTTTTTTTTTTGGCGCCCTCATATCTGTCTCTGTCTCTCCAGGCTACTGGGGCAGCTGGATGAGACCGAAACAGCGTTTGATGATTTCTGGGAAAGACATCAGACCAAGCTGGAACAGTGTCTTCAGCTGCGCTATTTTGAACAGAACTTCAGGGAGGTACGGGTTCTTGTGTGTGAGAGAAATGATAAATACTCTCAGGATGGCTGCATCTACATATAGCATATCGGCTTTTCTGATCAGTTGTGTTTTATGATCTGGGTTTTAGGTTCGAGCCCATTTGGACCAGGTAGCTGATAAACTATCCGGCTTCTCCGAGGTGGGTATAAGCCCCGCCCACGGTGAGCACATCCTGAAGGAGCTGACCAATCACGAAGAGAGAACCTGTGTAAGTATGCAAATTCATGAGATTGTAATGGATTTAGTTTTGCTGTAATAAACGTCGGCCACTAGAACTATAAATAAAATCATATTTACACTTTGTTTGGCGCACCTGGAACACACCGGCTCATTCATGCAATTATCCGATCAGCCAATAGTGAGGCAGCAGCTCAGTAAATAAAATCATACAATCACAGGTTAAAAGCTTCAGGCAATGCTCACATCAAACATCAGAATGAAGAAAAATGTGACTTTAAGCATGGCATGGCATTCGCTGGACTAAAATGCCATCTCAGTGTGGACGGAAGGCCAAAACATAGAGAAAAAGACATGATTTCAAATTTATCTGGATTAATGTGGACATCAGAAGGGCCTCAGAAACTGCTGATCTGGAATTTTCCTGCACAACAGTCTCTAGAGTTTAGACAGAATGGTGCCAAAGACATCCAGTGAGCGACAGTTCTGCAAGCAGAAACATCTTTTTGATAACCACTCTTCACAACCGTGGTGAGCAGAAAAGCATCTCAGAACACTAATAAATGCGTATTTAAAATGGACAGAAAAGGCACAGAAATACACTTCCCCATGAATACACACACACACACAAATGTTTGTCTTACTATACTTGTGAGGACCTTCCAAAGACATAATTATTAAAGCAGTTTTCACCCTAATCTTATTCTCAGTTAGAAACCTTTTGGTTCTTTTATTTATTTATTTGTTTTAATGAAAGCTGTAGTTTTTATAATGTTTTTTCTCGTGGGAAGCAGCCAGATATATTCCTATCCTTGTGGAGACATTTGGTTCCTACCAAGATATAAGAACATGCCCTCCAACACACACACACAAACACACACACAGCCTTATAAAGCTCATCCATCATACTGACAGTACTGACTGCGTGCCATGTGTGTATGAGCGAGATACTCCTCCTTAGTCCCTAGTTAGATCTAGATCTAGCCCGTCATTAATAACATCTGCCTTATTAATAATCAGGAAGACAGCATTCATTTGCTGATACAGCTATCATCTACTCGTGTGTGCACGATTCTTTTTATTTTGTCTACCATCATTATTTTAAGCAAAGTCATGTCCTTTAACTAAACAAAGACAAAGGCTTTCTGTATGCAATTTTGCCTCGAATTCTTTCCTGCTATAATCATACTAAATACTAATATTGCTAAGAATAAATGAAATCATTTGAGTCCCGGCTGGCACGGTACTGCCAACTGCAATTACTGCTAAATTGCAGAGCAGCTCTCAGCTCTGTTTTTGAGCAGAGCTTGTCCTTGCTGAACTGCAGGGGTGCCATTAGTTTTAAAGGCTAGCGTGAGATTGTGTGTGTCTGTAGTAATTCTGCAGCTCTGATGCTATGGGCTGAAGAGGGGGAGGAGAGAAATCAGTGCAGTGCTACACTGCAGGTTCCTTTTCCCCAGAAACACATACACACATTATACACTGAAACACACACACACACACTGTTAAACACAATTTCGGCCATGCTGGCATTTTTGTTGCTTTTATTCTATAGATTAAGAACCATTAGTCTAAGATCTTAATGAAGAGTGTAGGGCGTTTCAAGGAAAATAGAAATAATATTTATTGTTATGTAGTATTACCATATACTGTATATAAAAATGATAAATTGTTATACCAAAAGTAAAAATAAAATATAGATTGGTAGAACTTTGACATTGGTCTGGGCCATTTCTTAGGAAAACAATAAAACCTGCTCACGCTGCTGTATCTGTTCATTCTTAAATCTACACTTTTTAAGATGGTTCCAGTCATGACTTGGGATATAATATTTAGCATTACATAAAAACGCTGATGTGAATTGTATGCATTAAAGAACTATCAGAACAATTTCTTTTTCCTGATAAGAACAAACACATGTTTAGCTTTTCCTCATTTATGGCTTTGTTGATAAATGTAGACCAGATACAGTTAGACCAGATACAGTTAGACAGAGTTATTTGATGACAGGATACTGTTAGACATTTAGTTGCTTACAGCTTTTAAGGAGAAGAATAAATCGAATACAATAGTCCAGCAATTTAAAATCAAAGGAAGAACTGAGAACAAATGTCATGTTTGCTTCCTGTTTAGTATCAGTACTTATATGGAAGCAAATGAGTGTTCAGCGATCTAGTGATTAATCCTGATCAGCTCAACTAATCCTGATAAGAGGATTATGTTTTAATTGTGACAGGTCTAGTAGCCACACTTACTGACTGAAACTGATTGAACTGGTGATGCATTTCAGGATTTGGAGTCGATCATTATATAAAGCTAATACAGCTCTAATGTGAAAATTCTAGGTGGAGCAAAAAATATTTTTGAAAGAAATGAAGGGCCTTGAGTTTGCCTAATTTGCTTAACAGATTTTCACAGTTTACTTACAGTAACTCTCTCTCTCTCTCTCTCTCTCTCTCTCTCTCTCTCTCTCTCCCTCTCTCTCTCTGGCTGTGCAGGAGGTGCTGGACCAGGCTCTGGCTCTGGCCGCTGAAGGAGACACACTGATTGAGAACTCCCACTATGCTGTGGACTCCATCTTGCCCAAATGCTCTGAGCTGCGGGCCGTGTGTGAGGAGGTGGGAGCTGTCCTGAAGGCCAAAAAAGCCCACCTGCTCAAAGCCATGGAGCTCCACTCCAGCCTTGAGAAGGCAAGACTCCATCTTACCCTGGCATTTTTCAACCTAAACTTTATCCACTCTTTGTTTAATGTGTGTGTGATTTCCATGGACAAGAATTTCGACGCATTTCTCTGGACTAAGAAAAAAAAACCCAAACGTTTCTGCAAAACTCGCTTATAATGGAAGTCTAAGGGCAGCTGCTGAATAAGTAAATATTTAAAATGTGTAATTAATTTTAAGATTGTCTGCCTATATACCATGAATTCAAAACTCTATAAATGCTATAAACTGTAGAAGTGAAGGTTTTATCCACTTTCCAACACATGTAGATGTAACTGAATATAAATACATTATTTGGCATGAACAGTTAATGTGTTCTAAATGAATACAAATACAGATATGAACAAGAGGCACACTATTCTTTGTTTTTGCCCGGGATGCAACCAAAACAAAAAGTTGTCCATTAATATGAAGATACAGCCCTGCGTAATGCATTTACAGCATCCTTAGTAACTGCCTGGTCAGGGTCATGGTGGTTTAAATCAGGCCACTTGTTTATGTTTTGGGAAATAGAACCAGCTAAATTTATTAGAAAATATCGCAGGCAGGTACAAACAAAAATAATTAAAAACAGTCCCACAAACATTTTTAGGTGGGACCGATTATGAACTCGAGTGATGTAGCTGAGGTAGAGGAACTGTCAGAGTCAGAAGTCACAGGTCATGCTGACAGTGCTGCCATTTCTACCTCTTTTCAGTGTTTTCCACTGTTTCCAGGGGGAATAGTGATAGGCCACACCCACTTCAGCATTAACTCCAGATACAGATACGGATATTTGAAGCACTAAAGATATACAGATAGTGTCGTTGCAGTATACCTCAGTCCCACGTCTTAGGGACAAATTATATAGATTGAAAGGTTAATTTTCTTTCGAAATCTCAGACCACAGTATTCATGGAAATATTCTATAAAATAAACATGTAGTTTAAGAACTGTTATATCATTAGTCTACAAAGTAGATGTTTATTGACGTAATTCAACAACTGCCCTTTTTTTTTTTTTTTTTTGGTACAGGGAACATGCTGAAATTTTTGTCTGTCTTAATCACACACATGCTGCAGATTCAGTAAATCGAGATTTGGTTGATAAAAACTGAAGTATTCCTTTAAACAGAACGTCATCATGTTTTTTTTTTTTTAACATGTCAATATGTAAACTAATAACTCTTGTAACATTTTCCATAACTAAGGTTCCATCATTAGTTTTTAATATGTTTCTCTTTCTCTCTCTTCACTCCACCAGGCTACCAGATGGTGTGATGATGGAATTTACCTTCTAGCATCTCAGCCTGTTGACAAGTGTCAATCACAGGACGGGGCAGAGGCAGCGCTGCAGGAGATCGAGCGTTACCTGGAGACAGCCAATCAGCACAAGCTGACAGACTTAACTGGCATCTGGAGGGAGTACGAATCCGTGCTGACGACAGATTTTCGAGTAAGAAGCTCAAACCAGTTGTTCCTTGACTGATGTTTATGACCTCCCTATCAGTCTATTGCTACATTTTCACACATGTATCCATTCATTTAGAATGTGAATTTGAATCAGAAGATAAAAAACCCTATCTGTGTGGTTATCTTGTTTATTCATATACATACTTAATTCGGATATAATATGTGGTAATAATGAATCATACGCAGTTAAATATAATAAAATACAAAGAAAAAGACTAAACACAATATTGATAGTGTTAGCAACCTGTTCATGTTATAGGATCAGGTGGAGCGGGTCTTCCAGAAACAGCTCTCTATGGAGGACATGTTTGAGAAAAGAAGAGTTAGCCTGAAGAAGTTAGCAGCTAAGCAGACACGGCCTGTCCAACCGGTCGCCCCTCGACCCGAAGCCATCATCAAATCACCCATGTCCTCTCCCGGTGCGTCGCCATCATCAGCTCCCGCTTACACAACCCTAATTTAATCACTATTCGATTCTTTTTCTGTTTGGTTCAGTGCTTCCCTGGGAATCATACATGCCAAATCTAGAGGATGAATTTTATGAATTCTTAATCATTTTTTTTTTTTTTTTTTGCTTTTTACTTACTGCATTTGAAAACTTTCTATTCACTACGATTTCTCAAACATTGCTACATTTCTCTGTAATCAGGTTTGTAAAGCATAAGATGACATTTTAGCATCAGACAGCACAGCTAGCTATTAGCATTCAACTGGTTTATATCATCAGAGTTCTCATGCTAGCTAACCTTTGTGAGATTAGGAATAAAACTGTTGTTAGTTAGCCTTAGCTAGTGTTCTCCGATGTTCTCAGGTCCTTGATGAAAACGGCACTAATTTAGCATTAGGAACTTCAGAGTGCGATTTGAGCCAGACGTCTTTCTTTTGTGAACCGTTTTTGTACTTCAAATTTTAAACTTTAAGGAAATTTAGGAGAGTATGCTTCAAGTGTATACTTTTCTACTTTAACTGGAGTAAAGAATTTGAAACAACTTTTTCGTTTAGACGAATAGCTATTTTATTTGAGTAAAGAATGTGGGTACTCCAAAAAGTTACTGACATCTAGAAATAACTGCAGTTCAGTATTCCATACAGCCTGCCAGTATTGTTATTACTGTGTATGAGCGGCCATCATGCACTCATGTGAGATGTAAGGATGGCCATTTGTAGTAAGGAGGTCAGTTTCCTCTGCTGCCATCTAGTGGTGTGCTGTGGAATTGCAAAAGCGATTCTGGACATTGTAGTTGGGGTTCCTGTGGTATTTCCTTCAAATTTAAACACACATCATAAAACAATGAGAGTATTAAAAAAAAAACCCTGAGTTCTAGCATTACCAAACTATAATATAATTATGATATACCATAGTTATCGTAATAATCCACATTTTAAAGCAATTTAACAACAGTAAAGCATCTTTTAGAATTTGTGAAAGTATTCTGTATATTAATCACATTTCCCAAGTCTTCAAGGGTGATTACTGTTTTTCTGATGTTTTACTAACAGCAATTTTATGATGGTTTCATTGATATGAAGAGTGTCCAGGAGCCTGAATACTGAATACTCACTTTTTTTTTCTGCTCTGTCATGCAGCACACAAAGAGAGGACTTTATCATCTGACATTATTAACAGCAAAAAAGTAAGAATATTGCTTGAGCATAGCAATGTCATGGGCCACAGGAATTCAGGTTTATGATGTATTTGTATGACTGTGTATGTGTGTGTGTGTGTGTGTGTGTGTGTGTGTGTGTGTGTGTGTTACCAGGACGATACACTCCTGCAGAATGGCAGGTGTCTCTCAGAAGAGGAGGAGAACTTGGCAGTACTTAGGCGGTCAGTAAAGCACAGGAGTCATGAAGTCAAAGTTTAAAACTAATCAGTAATGGCATAGTGTCATACTGTCACCTTACTGTCACCACACACTCTCTTTTTTTGGTTTGGCATAAGACGGCAAAATCATTAGTCCTGTTAGTTATGAAATTTTAGCTGCGATTAACTACAGTCAGGTCCAGAATTATTGGCACCCTTGAGGGGGAAAAAGGTTATGAAAAATTGTGTTTGTGGTTAACTTTAATAACACTATGAAAATATAACAGAAGTCTAATATTTATTTGAAGTGATTCTAATAAAATCTAAAATAAAACCATTGCAAAAACATTTAACAAAATCATGTGTCACAATTATTGGAACCCCTGCATATAATAGATGTACAATGTTGCTTTGCCAACATCACTGTCATATATTCATACTCATTTTTAACAAAGGGGTCAATAGTTTGTATTTAGTACTTTTCTAAAATTTCTATGCCTCTCTACTGTCATTTCTGTGCCATTGACCATGTACATAAAATACATTTAATCTAGCCTCCAAAAGATTGCAATTTCAATATCAAGCACAATAACACAATCACTGATTAAGTAAATGAATATAAAACAAGTATTACAGTGTTACACAATACAACATAGCAACAATTAGTTTAAAGTTCAAAGACTATGACCAAGAATAATGATTAAAGCAGTGATTTGATTATATATAGATGATTATATTAGATGAGAATGAGCCATGCATTCTGCTTGGCGACTAAATATATTTATATATAAATCTATGTATGTGCAATCAATCAAATGGTTAATCATGATCCTTTCAGATAACTGTGATTAAAGGTATATTAAATGTGACAAACCTATTTATGGACACATGATGAATGTCTGATATTGTTTGTGTTGTGTGTCTCTATAGTCATGTAATGAATGAGCTGTTGGAGACGGAAAGGGCTTATGTAGAGGAGTTGCTGTGTGTACTGCAGGTAAGCACAGCTCCTAATCATTTTGTGTAATAATTCATTCTAATAAGTCAGACCATAAGGATATGACTCCAAAAAAAACACTTTAACGTAACCTATGAGGAATACTGCCATGTTAACCCCAAATCCAAGCTCCAGTGGCAGAAAGCTGGAAAAAATGACAGAACATTGTTGTAACCGTTGTAGTTTTGAATTGCCATTCACATGTGTGTGTTCCAGGGTTACGCTGATGAGATGGACAACCCCAGCATGGCACTCCTCATCCCCGGCACCCTCCACAACAAGAAGGACATTCTGTTTGGCAACATGGCTGAGATCTACCACTTCCACAACAAGTGAGGATTTGTCTTTACAGCACTGTGTTAGCATTCGTCCTCAATTAAGGCTCTGGTTTTTAAGTAATAGACAGGATTCTGTTTGATTTGTTAATTCTCAAGCTCGTGTTTTCTTGCTCCAGAACTTTCCTCCGAGAGCTGGAGGCGTACACAGACTGCCCTGAGCTCGTGGGCCGGTGCTTTTTAGAAAGGGTAGGTTTATTAGAAATGGTCAGTAATGAAATATACCCAGTGTACCGTGTACAGTATACACACACTGTAATTTAACTGTATAATTAAAGCTATATTTTAACAAATGTGTATTAGATTAGTAAACTAATCTCTTACATTTTTCTCTTTTTTTTTTCTTTCCTTTCGTGCTTCAGATGACAGATCTACGGATTTATGAGAAGTACTGTCAAAATAAGCCTCGCTCCGAGTCACTATGGCGACAGTGCTCCGACTGCGCCTTCTTCCAGGTAATCCTTGTGATTTTATTACCTGATGGAGATTAAACAAACAAAAACCTATGTTTGCTCAGTACATACATTGTACATTGACACTTGAGTTGCCAGTTAATGACAGGGAATCTGCAGATTTTAAATTTATCTGTAATTTAACTGAAAGCATTAATACTACTTTAACACACCTTGGAAATACAAGTACTGAAATAAGTACTGAAATGCCTGGAAGACAGTGTTTTTTTTTAATGTTTTGTAATTTCTGATTATATAATAGATTTCACCTTTATTGATTTGGTAGTTGCTTGATTTTTGGAAAAAACCCTTCATGTGACATGAATGGGGGCCTTGAAAGTTCTCGGATTTTATGTGTATGAACCCTATTATGAGTCATTTTTAACTGCTTTTATATTTGGTAGATCAGCACCAAATTACATTTATATTAGCTTTAAACATCTGTAAAATATTACATTTGACTTTAGAGTACCTGTAGAAACCTGTCTGGATGCCTGTTTGGTATCCATGTCCAGTATGCAGTGAACTTCAGTGTTTATAAGCTTCATATTAAAGCTACAAACGCAGAGTTTTAGCTATCATGTCAACTCATCTGATCATTAATCATGAGACTTTTTTAAATTTCAAATGGGTGTGTCAGAGAAGAGAAAACACTAAACTAAGGTTGGGAAATAAAGTAATAAATTGTGCATGGCCTTTACAGTAAGCACTGGGTGTGTCTCTGCAGGGAACATGTGCAGAATTTATGATTGTATTACAGCAGTTGTTAAGATGACTGTATGGCATGCAGGGGAGTGTGGGAATATTTCTAGGAATAGTGCCATAATCCAGGTGTGTGGCTTTGTGTGTGTGTGTGTGTGTGTGTGTGTGTGTGTGTGTGTGTGTATGTATGCTAGGAGTGCCAGAAGAAACTTGAGCACAAGCTGGGCTTGGACTCGTACCTGCTGAAACCTGTACAGCGCATAACCAAATACCAGCTCCTCCTCAAGGTACAATCCCACAGCAGATTCCTGACAGCATGCACATCACGCTTCAGGCTTCCCGTAACAGTGCAGATCCATAAATATTTATGAATTATATTTAGTTCAGTTTCAGTTTGATTTTTAGTCATTTAATTTCTAGGGACAGATTCAAAGTCATGGAACAGTTTTGAGGTCTGATCATTAGAAAACAATGCAGGAATACACAATACACGCTGTGCAACGTCCATAAATTTGCCACTTGACTAACCCTGGATTGTGTATGTTTGCTTGCGTGTGTGTATGTGTGTGTCTGCGTGTGCAGGAGTTATTAAAGTACAGTAAAGGTTGCGATGGCTCAGAGGACCTGCAGGAGGCACTCTCGTCCATCCTCGGCATCCTCAAAGCCGTCAACGACTCCATGCACCTCATCGCCATTACAGGATACGAGGTACAGGGGCCCAAGAGGGTCAATACTACACAAAAAATTCACACAAATAAAGATCAAATTTATCAGTACTGTAGTTTGTGCCGAAACTTATTTCCAGCTATAGAGATAATACCGAAATTCGATCTGGTACTCAATAACATGACTTTAAAATTCTTTTTGGACCGCTGATTATGATTTGGATTGTGAATATGATTACTGGTGCTAAATAGGCTTAATAACTTCTAACCTATCACAGACCGATATGCAAATTATTAGACGATGACAATATGATAACCAGACATTTTCAGAAACGGAACCTACCTAGCTAGCTAGCCAAATTGTGATGTACGGCAAATAAGAAAATTGTAATTGTTATGGTTTACTTGGACAGACATGACTGCTGTTAAATGAACCACTGAGAATCCAATAAAACTTGCTGACCTGTTGTTACCAGGGGAACCTGAATGAGCTGGGCAGGCTGCTGATGCAGGGCTCCTTCAGCGTGTGGACCGAGCACAAGAAAGGTCACGCCAAAGTCAAGGACCTGGCACGCTTCAAGCCAATGCAGAGGCACCTGTTCCTGCACGAGAAAGCGCTGCTGTTCTGTAAGAGACGTGAGGAGAACGGCGAGGGCTACGAGAAAGCGCCTTCTTACAGCTTCAAACACTTCCTCAATGTAAGACTCCTACTGGAGAACATACATCAGTTCACAATAAATTATATATCAATATATCAGCCTTCCTCAAATTATACATATTTCTGGAAAAACTATGAAACTGCAGAAAAGGATCTTATAATATTTTATTTTATTATTAGCAACAGTAGTATATTTTATTAGGAATAAGTCTCTCTCTACATTTTTACAGGCATCCAATTCAATAAATGTGCTTATCCCCAAAAATAATATATAATAAATATCCATCCTGTATTACAAATGAACATATTATCATTTTCTAATTAGTTAGAAAGTAATTACGCACCCAAGTAACTAAGCAACAATTTTATCAGTCAATTAAAAATAAATCATCTAAGATCTCTGACTGAGCAAGCATTTATAGTTTCACTTACAGTCACGCCCTTTCTCTATATGAAGAGATAAAAGAGAAATAAAAATATTTCTCTTCTTATGTCCATCAGATGAGTGTTGTGGGCATTACGGAGAATGTTAAAGGAGACCACAAGAAATTTGAGATCTGGTGCAACTCACGAGAAGAGGTCTACATCGTCCAGGTCAGTGCTCATGATAAAAAAAATTCTCTCTATAAGCACACTGAAACTTAGCAAATTCATGTTAAAATATAATATTGGGTTTTTGTTTGTTTGTTTGTTTGTTTTCCAGGCTCCAACGCCGGAGATAAAAATGGCGTGGGTGAACGAGATCCGGAAAGTTCTGACTGGTCAGCTGAAAGCCTGCAGGGGTGAGAGAGAGAATGCAGTGGAGAGGAATTGAATGTCTGGTTTAAAGATAGCAGTTTTGAAAAGACTTGTTATCTCTCAGCCCAGACAGATGTGTGCTGATGTTTTCACATATTGTTACGATTATCACAGTATTGCTCTTATAAAGATAACTCGGTGTAGAATGTTAAAGGACAGGCCTGTATAGAGGCCATATAACACACTGATAATTATGTTGATGACAATTATGATGAAAAATGTTTATCAACATCCTTTTTTCATGATGAAAGTAAAGCAAAAATTAGATTTAAAAAATCACCCTTGACGAAATGTAATGACATTATTTTAGCAAATAAAACTGACAAAAAATGATAATAAAATTATTTTCCCTTAATGGTTTATTTTCTTGAGTGTCATTTTGGCCTCACATGCCAAGCGGCACTCTGGACGTCTCGTTCTCTGAGCTTTAGAATTATGTTAACATGCTAAAGTGAAAGCTTTGTGTTTGCACCATCATGCTGTCATAATGTTGTAATGTTTTATCGATCTATTAACCAAATGACTAAAATATGTCTAAAACTGCACACAAATTAGATGTCAGAATTAACATCATTACCAAGCTACAAAATTATGGCACCTTTTCAGAAAATAACAAATTTGACTTGTTTATAATGTAAGTTATTGCGGTAAGTGTATTAACGAACCCCGTTACTGTGTTGTTTTGAACCTCAGAGGCAATTCAGCAGAAGACGTCCGAGCAGCTTTCTCCACTTCCCACCTCCAACAGCGGGATCAGCCTGAGCCCCTTTAAAACCAGTCAGAAGAGTCAGAAGAAAGGAGAGGAGAAGAAAACTGAGCCTACACTCCCTGAGCTCAGCTTAGTGCCTGCAATGAGAAACTCTGACAAGGTCAAAGGTGAGCTAGTTGAAACTTTTTCTGAAATCCAGGAGCAGCTTTAATCAGAAACAATCTTAATTCAGAAATGTTGATGTTACTGGTATGAAAGGTGTCTTATTTAAACATTTACTGAGCTAATGGTCCATCATAAGACATTATGGTAGTAGAACACAAACTATATATTGGAATATAATATAAAAATTGACATCCATGCTCTGCAGGATTGGGGTGATCATCATCTAAATCCTCGAGTGCTTCTTTCCTTTTTTTCTGAATGTTCTTGATTTACTAATCCTTTATTTCTACACTGGTCTTCTCTTGACTCCATCCTTCCTCTCTTTTATTGCATTTACCTGATGCCCTCCTTTCTTCTTTGCTGCGTCTCCTCATGCTCGGTAGATGACACAGTAACCAGTCCCACCACTGACAGGGCCGCGGTGGCTAAAAAGCGTTTTACACTGCAGGGCTTCAGCAACCTCAAGAGTCAGAAAGGTATAACAGGATTCCCAGTTCTTCCTGATAATCAACAAGCAAATCATGGTCAGGGATTTACATTGACTCTTCATTATATACTGATAGAGTAATGTAGAGTAACCGTTAGCTGTAATGATATTTTTTGATTCTCGGTGCAGAGTTCCTAACAACAGCTGGTGCTAAAAGCCTTACGTTGCCCATGGTTACACTCTGCCCACCAGGTACAATGCAGTTATGAACACTAGGCGTTTGTCATCGTAGATTAATCCATATACAGTGAAGGGAAAAAAAAGTATTTTGTTTTTGGTATTTAACATACTGTACTTCCAGTATAGTATAATAACTTAATATCTTTTGACTTTGTACTTATAAACAAAAAGTGTGCATTCATAAGTAAGATATGTTTTAAAAAATGAAATCAATAGGAAAAAAGTAGTCATATGCTACATTTAAAAAAAAAAATCATGGTGAAGTTGAAGGAGATTCCTAATGTTCTCAGGAATAATGTTATTAAGCAACACTCAAATGGAAAAAAGCTACAAAGCCATACACACATACAAAGACCTTAAACATGTCTTTTGGTACAGTTTGTTCAATAACATGCAGGTGGAACCACAATGAGCTCAGACTAATGATAAGGAAGCCAAGAGAGAAGCCAGCAGTTTATAGAAAAGAGTTGCAGGACGACCTGAAAGCAGCAGGAACAAGCGCTGCTCAAAGAACAATAAGTACTTCTTACTGTAGATGTCTCGAAGCCAACAACAGCTGTACAACAAAATACTAATGTTGTTCATTTGTGGGGTCGGAATACTTTTTTAGGTAAACGTTATTTGTTTAATGTGTTTAATCTTGTAAATACATACTTTTTTCTTAGTACAAATAGTCAAAAGACATCATGTGTGTAAATTTGCAGTGGATATATGCACTGAAAGTAGATCAAATAACAAAAAAGTGTAAGAATACTTATTTCCCCTCACTGTATCTGTAGATTAGGGTCCGTATTCATCAAACCTAGCACACTTTTTGAGCTCACCTGAATGTTTGCGGAGTTGTGAGCACTGTTATGTATTAGGAAGCCTGATCAATTGCCTTTAGTCATACACTGTATGGCCAAAAGTTTGTGGACACCTGACCATCACATTTATATTTGCTTTTTGAACATCCCATTTCAGATTTAGTCCCCCTTTGATGTTATAATAAGCTCCACTCTTCTGGGAAGGCTTTCCACTAGATTTTGGAGCGTAGCTTTGGGGATTTATCCATGCAGCCACAAGAGCATTAGTTTTAGGCTTGTGCACAGGGGCACTGTCACGCTGGAACATGTTAACTTAGTTTAAGTGAAGGTAAAATTGTAATGCTAGAGCATACAGAGATATCCTATATAATTGTGTGCTTCCAACTTTGTGGCAACAGTTTGGGGAAAACCCACATATGGGTGTGATGGTCAGGTGTCCACAAACTTTTGGCCATATAGTGTATGTGTAAGAGTAGAATCAAAACCTAGCAGTCATTTCTACACGATGAATACAGGCCTAGAACTAATGTCTGTCCTCTAGAATGTTCAGAATCTCTCTTATTACTTATGTATGATTGCAGAAGCTTCCTACTTACTAGTGCCAAGTTCTTAATAATTCAAAGCGTGGCCTGTGTTGTTTTATTTCTCATTTATGACTCTTTTCTGCTTTTTCCTGTCCTCCCTGGGCTGTTTTCCCTTTCCTCTCTTTTTCTTTTGCTCTCTTTTACTCTTTCACTGCCTGGCTACCAGGATATCCCCCTAGTCCTGATCACAAAACTAAGCGGCATGAGATTAAGAGTGATCCCACGCCATTTGGCTTCAAAGGTACACTGGTACTTCACTCGTCCATTACGTCCCTCAAAGTCCACCCACTGGTCATTCATCTTTAGCCAGCAGTTTGTTTAGAAACATCAGAAAGTTTTTTTCCTCCACAATGATGTCTATGTACTTTGTATTTTTTTCTTGTTTTACTTCTGTTCTTGTTTTTTTTTTTAAGACATTCCACATTTTCTTAATGATTTACTTCCATCATTCCAACATAATGTGTGATTGTGCATTTTCCTATTAGTTGATCCTTCTAAGAAATATTACCTTTGAATTGTAATTAATATAACCACATACAGAATGAACATTAGCAGTAGCACTACACTGTCTGTTTAGAAGGTGAAAATCTTTTCTTGTTTTATATAATATATTTGCAGTTTTTTCCTTTTCCTGTATTCACACTGAATTTCAAATGGCTTCCTGTTCACTATATGTGCTTACTACACAGGACATAACATAAGTGTTGTTGGAAAAAGCTACATATAATATCACTTTTAGGACTTGTTCTGTTTAGGAAACCTGTTTCTGTACACTCACTTAAGGCAACTAAATTTGAATTTTTATTTATTTATTTATTTATTTAACCTTCAGATTCATGAAGACTAAAATTTGACTAGTACTCCATCAGTTGAATTTCATTGAGTCTGCTCTACACTTTACACATCTTTACTCTGTTCAGGGAATAAAAATAAAATAAAATAAAATAATTTCATAGTAAGTCAGTAAATTTACCCAACACTTTGGTTGCTGTCAGTCAGATTTGGCTTTAAACGAGAAGGCTCTGATCGGTTGCCTCTCCCTCGGACGCAGGTCCTCCCATCTCCCTCAGCCGGGCCAAATGGCTGAGCACTTCTAGCCTCGTACAGGCTAAGCGGAGAGGTAAAGCTGGCTGCCTGGTGTGGGGTGAACTTTGACCTTTCACTACTGCCTTACTTCCTTTAATCCTGACAAAAATCACAATCACTAAGACACAAAGGTGTGGTTTACCAGGTTATAGGAATATTTCACCACTTTGCACTTTGCACTGTTAGCATAGTTATTATTTTTGCATGAAGTATTACTTTAAATGATTAATTGCACTAAATGTTTCTATTTTTGGTTGATCCACATATTATTTATGATTCAGGAAAATCGTCCCAGTTGTGTCTTTACTTTGAAATGAAAAAATATGAAATCATGCATGAGTGATGGTGACTTGAGGAAAGCATTAGAACCACTGGATATAAGACATCTCACTCTCTGGTGTTACGAATCTATGCCACTGTATGAGGAGCAAAACACTGAGTGTGTTTACATGCACAATATCTAACTATGATCATGATCCAAATTCTCATGTAAACCGAATAATCTGACAAATTAAATGAACACCTAGCTTTCAACCCAAGAATCAGACTATTCAGTGCATGTATTGTGTAAATTTGATCTCTAACCAGAAAAAAACAAGCTTGTCTCCAGCTTTGTATCAGAATTTAGTATGTCATTTACAAATAGTTGTGGTGTATACTAAAAAGAGAGACTCCATGTGCTTTACATTATGTCCTTCTACTTCTGTGGATTTACAGGAGGGTTCATTCTGAGAGAAATCTGATCACTGGCTGACTTGAACCCTGGGTTTTCCCATTATCAGATTACTTAAGTGCATGTAAACACATTAAATTATTTCCAAAGTCTGCTCTTTTTTTTTTTTTTTTTTTTTTTTTTTTACAGTCATCAGATTATTTTGTACCCCTACATACCTACATATTTACTTTGAGTGGTTGTTTAAAACCAATAACCTAAGAGTTGATTGTTTATTGGTCAAGGTTCAGTCTTAAAGAGAGCATTCAACCAAACACGCTAAATGGACTAACAGTGAATTATAACCAGCATATTATAAGAGAGGCTTATTGTGTATGGCATCTGCTTTCTTGAAACATATTTTAATAAAAGGAAGAGTTTGGTTCTGTTTTTGTGCAATCCAAACAGCTTTTTCAGTGAAATATTACTCGTTTCATCACACAGTCCTTACAGAATGTCTTAAAGGATTATGTGATTATGTGTTGTTTTTAATGGACTGCTCTCATGTTGTTAACATCAACTTTGCTGATAGGACCATAAAGAATCACTGAGTGTGTTTTGTTTGTTTCTGTTCCTCTCATCAGCTGATTTCTAGTGATGGGAAGAGAAATCCTATTGATTTTTTTCCATTCTTTTTTCCTTCATCATCATCCTTTCATCTCGTTACATAGTTTATTCAGAGTAACTGAACTGCCGGTTCAGTCGTCTGATATTCATTTATTCTCCCTCACTCCTGTTCACGCAGGGTTCAGTAAGGCCTCTCTCTCCATGGACGCCTCGGAGGAGAACGACGGGTACTCCAGCGCCGAGGACCCCTTAAACTCTGACCCCGAGGATGAGGGGAAGAAACTGGTGGGTCGAGTGGCATGTTGTTCATTTTATTTTTAAATTATATCTCACACTTGGGTCATTGAATATTGTAATAATATGGAAGGAGCGTTGTGTGTTTCAGTGTCACACAACTGAAATTTGAGTTCAAATTTAGCTCATAAGTGATTCACCAGTTTGCCTTTGAAATCATATTTCACATAAAGGACTTAACTGACTTTAAATTTAAATTGCACTTTGTAATTTTTCTAAATGCTTCTATATCGTGATGCAAATCATGTACCTTAAAAATGTCTTCAGGTATCGTGATTAGAATTTTTTGTTATATCGCTCAGCCCTACTGCATATAAACATGCAATCATAATGTGTGTGTGTGTGTGTGTGTGTGTGTGTGTAGTCTCCAGGCAAGTACATTGTGGTAGCCGACTACGATAAAGGAACTCAGGACCTCACAGTAAAGAGTGGAGACATGGTGCAGCTGGTCCGAGAGGGCGCTGACGGCCAGTGGTAAGCTGGTTAACGCTTATTATTGACCAAATGTGCAAATGTGGTGTAAAGAAGCCTACAAGATACAGCCGAGGGCAAAGTTTACACACCCCTGGGTTTCTGAATGGGGAAAAAACTAAAATAAGAACAGAATTTCAAAATGTTAAATATGAAATATGGGTGTGTCCTAAATCAAGAGAGCGCCGAATATTACAACTGAGAGGATCCAGAAGCTGCTCAGAGCAGGTGAAAGACAATGGAGGTTGTGGCACATGCAAAGGCGTGGGCTTGCAAGTTTTTTGAGAATATTTATATTAGAATATTCAATTAATAGAGAGACTAAAGCTTTTTCAGAAACTGATTATACATATTCTTCATTTCAAACATTTAATCAAATGGCCTTAAGTGTGAAATTTCAGATTTTAGTTCTTTTTGCAAGCCATGAAATTTCAGATAGCATGATACAAAGTGAGAATAATAACATTCAAATTCAGATTTTTGTATTTAAATTTAAATTTCTATTCGCATGCTTCTAACTCCATAAACACTTTTTTTCACTATTATTGTCTTAACATACACTATTTGGCCATTTCTCTTACTTCAGAAAACAAAGGAACATCTGTGAAACATTGTTGTTGTAAATTAAATGCATTTGTCGTCGTCATTTTTTCCTGTGGGTGTACAAACTTTTGCACTGAACTGATCCATTGCTGCTGGCTTTTATGCCGTATTTGTAGTGCTAACATGAATTGATTAGCATTTAATTTAACAAAATATGCATATGGTAATTAATATCACAGCTTGTATAATTAGAATTGCCATCTGGATGGATATATTTACGATCAGAATATGAGAATTACATTGACTGGTAAAGGATCTAATATTTGTGTGTGTGTGTGTGTGTGTGTGTGTGTGTGTGTGTGTGTGTGTGTGTGTGTGTGTGTGTGTGTGTGTGTGTGTGTGTGTGTGTGTGTGTGTGTGTGTGTTAAAGGTTTGTGCGTAACCTGAATAACAGTAAAGAAGGCTGGCTGCCTGCTGCTAACCTGCTCACTCTGATCGGGGAGTCAAAGTCCTCACAGTCTCTCACCAGCTCAGGTGAAAAAGCATTTCAGTTTCAAATGTTTTTGGTCTCACACACAACCGTACACAGTGCGACGTGCAGAGAAATGCTTTTTACGACTGTCTGATGACATAAAAACAGAATTTACATAAAACAGAGTTTACTTGCATAGAAGTAGAAAAAAATATATAATATATAATATGAAGGATATAAAAGATAGATGGCAGAAAAAGCATACTGTACATGTGGAATAAAGTGCAGATATGTGCAGTTGTATGTGCAGTATAATGCTGTGCAACATCACGCTGAGGCAGTTGCAGTGAAAACTCTAACATATATAATAAATATGAATAAATATGGGATAATACTATGTAATACTAACAGTGTGACTTTCTACCAAAAATGCATTTCATTTCAAGGGCATTATCAGAAGGAGTGACTTTTTAGTTACTAAAAAAACAAAAAAATAAAAAACGAGACATCCATCTGGGTGGAGTTTATATTTTACATTTAATGTTGGGGAATGTCTGTGAAACAAGTTAGTTTCTGTTATCACTATAAACATTCGAGCTCTCACCCAGACACACTTATGTTACTAAGAAACCGCAAAGAGTTTGTGTCTGAAAACGTCAGGACTGACGCTGACACTGGAGACTCCTTCCATAAACACAAGTTAAATAAACGTCATCTTCACCATATCGACAATTAGAAAATTTTCATTCTTAAATATAAACAGTTTTTTTATTTGTATATTATTAGCCTTAGCTGTGAATGAGCTGTTCCTATAGAAAAGATCATGTATCAGAATGCTCGTATTTGGACAAACCATTTCCTCGTTGTTAATACAAACCTGCCATTTCAGTCACAGCTACTGGCAGAGCTGCTGCTACAGAGAGCTAATCAACACCTTCTGACCAACCAGATTTGAGAATTCAACAGTGCAGTGTGTTAATTACTTTGTTAGTGTTACTTATTGTGTAGCAATTCTGAAATTCATTGTTTGTACATGTATGCATTAAATAATGTCAGTTTAGGGAATGTGTTAAGAAAGAACAGAAAGGGTTAAGTTTTTTTTTTTTTTTTTTACTTTAAACAGTGATGTACTGAAAGTCAGTTTGAGTGAATATTTGTGTATTTTGTTTAAACAGAGGGCAGTGGCTCGGGCAATCTGAGCACATCATCCAGCTGCAGTGAGACCTACACCAGCTTCTCCGACATCAAACCCTGAGGCCTGTGTCTCCATCCTGCCTCTATAGCACCGCCTCATGGCAGCTCCTACACACTGCACTTTCTGCTGAGACACCTTCTCCACCTCCTCCACCTCGTCCACCTCCATCTCCTCTTCCATGCACTGTATTTATCACCAGTCATAGCGATTTAACGCACAGCTTCACTCTCACCTTATTTGTTTCCTGCTTGTGTTACAAGGAGAGACAGAAGAGGCTGCACTCCTTCCCAAAAATAAGCTATTTGTATATCTATTAGTGCAATAGTCTTCGATTACAAAAGCAACACACTTTATCCACTAAACTAAAAGCTGTGACCTTTAGTCTTGTACTGAGAGTGTCGAAACCGGTTTGGAATATTTTCAGGAACATTTTTTTCTACTTTGCCAACATTGTAGGACACTTGAACAGAGCATTATGTGACGTGGATACAGATTGTTGGAGTCGTGTCCAGTTTCCTAACTGTGAAATGTCCTGTCTTATTTACTGTATGTATTAATCAGAAACAGCTGTATATTTTAGATTATTTCCTGTATATTTGTACATATATTATAACTTGACCTTGTTTTTTTTCCATAAAATGGCAGTATATATTGTATATTAAATGTTCATGTATGGTGTCATCATATCTGAAGCTTGTTGTCTACACTATTTTACTATTTTAGGGGCATTACATTACTTACTTTTTTTATTTTATTATTATTATTATTATTATTATTATTATTATTATTATTATTATAATATACAAATTTTCCCAAACAAAATTTATATTATAGTAATAATACCTTTTCAAAAAAAACAGTATCTGAACATATTCGTGACATTATTTTATCACAGATTTATTATACTGTTTTAAGCAAGGCTTAAATGATGGGCTGATAACAATACAGCATTTCCCATAAATTTATCATTGTGCCCCAAAGTTTTTTTTTTGTTTTTTTTTAATTATCTTCTTAATTCCATTTGTCTATATGTAAACACTGCACATATTTTATTTTACACCTTAAATGAATTAAATCTGCTGTATTTCAGTCTCATGTGGCACATTGCCCTTGTATTTCTCTATTTTCATATTTGTAATAAAGGTATGTGTCTGCTATGTATACGTGTAAAGTGTAAATATGTATTTAAGAGTATGTATGAATTAAGAGAAATTAAGCTTGAATAAAGTTCACTGAAACATTTTGGCTTGATTTCGGTCTGTTCTGAACAAGCAGTATGACAGTATTTTTTAGAGAAATATTAAAGGAAAACTGATCTGAGTGTAGAATTAGTGTACAACTTCTTATTAAAGAAAGTACTCCAGCCTGATCTTACTTTAATCTGTCTACTACATCTGTAGTGTATGTGTGAATAGCAAAGCTGAGAATTTCAACCTTTTCCTGTGCCGAGAAAATCAACAACTGCCCCCAACAACTGCCCTTAGACTCCCATTATAAATGAGTTTGGAGTAAATGGTTTTCTTCAGGGACCCTTTTCAGTTTAATAAACCTCCACTCACCAAATTCTAAAATATTTTATACCACAGCGCTGTTGAATTCTCCATTCTGATGGGTCAGAAAGTGTTTAAGAGCAGCTCTGACAGTAGCGCCAGCTACAAGACAAATCACAGGTTTACATTAATGCACTCATATTCATGTATCTATAGTAATAACTCCTTCACAAGGACAGGTATGGCAGATTTTTTTTTAAACAAAAAAAGTCGAATCGTTGATATGGTGAAGTGTTCTGTAAGGAGAAGCAAATTTATAGAAGGAATCTCTGGTGTTCATAAGTTTTCCAGAAGTTTTTTACTTCATGTTTTCTCATTAGTGTGACAATCTGTGTTTTTTTGTTTGTTTGTTTGTTTGTTTGTTTGTGGTTTGTTTGCTTGTTTGTTTTTGTCTTATGAACTTAAATTACAGAAAAAAATAGAGACTGGTGAAGAAACAACTAGAATGCTAGAATGTAAAGGATAAGGGAACTAACTTGTTTCGTGGAGGTTCCACATTACATGTAACTATAAATAAGTTACATAATGGATGACACATCATAATGTAGGATGTGTCCTTCATTGGCAAATTGCTGTAGTATATGATTAATGAAACACTTTGGGATGGTGCTGTTATTGAACTTCAGGGTGGCATGTCCTGAAATGTTTTATTCCTTACTTATTCTGTTATAACAATTAGTTTTAAGTTATTTATATTTGCTTTTATAAGTTAATGGGTTTTCGATTTAACCAATTTAATTAATGTGCTAGTCATCAGTAAAGTAAGTCAATTTTATTAATAAAGCACACTTAAAACAACAGAAGTTGACCAACGTGCTGTACATAGAATAGGATATTTTAAAAAAGACATAGCGTATAATATTAACAGTATAAATAAATAAATAAATACATACATACATACATAAATACGTAATTACAGTTATGACAATATAACTATTATAATGGCAAATATTATAATGATATCACAACTATAACAACTTTTACAATAGCTGAACATAATCCTCTTTGTAACATCATATAAAGCATGTAGCAGACTCTCTGGTTATTTTGAGAATCCTGGATCTATTTGATTGAACACTCTATGAAGGTAAAATGGATGAAACAATAAGAGGGTGGAGAGACTGGGAATTAAACCTGGGAATTATTGCCTGAAAGCTCACAGGGTCACCTCCCTCTTCCTTTTGTCACTGCAGTATACAGCCCAGAGACTGCAGGCCTGTATATGATCAGGTGAGTCATCCAGCCTGAATACTGACTTCTGCATTCATTCATTCATTCACACACAGACACTGGATATAAATGTCACACTCAGCTCTCCACCATGATGAGCAACATCATCTGACTTGATATTTCGAGGATCTTGAGTCACACTTATGACTCATTGGCGACGTCCCAGACTGCATAATACTACTGCACTGAAGAACACTGTCAAGATACTGCGCCCTCTAGTGGCAACTTATGCTCATTATACTGTAGTGGAAGTGCTGTGTTGCCAGATCCGCCATTTACCCACCACATGAGCTGTCACTGTCATGTTAAACCTTTCTCTATTAATCCACCTAATTTTGAACTGTGTTTAAAAATAGCCAGGATTGTATTTAAGACAACAGTCAGTCATGTTTGTTGTACAGTACACTTAACATAATCATAAGATTTTATTTAATGGGTAAAGTTTTAATCAGAGCTTAATTTGTTATGCTGTATGTGCAAAATCACCTCCATTAGCATAATGCAGTGGTAGCTCAGTGTTTAAGATATTGGACTTCTGATCGAAAGGTTATGAGCTCAAATCCCTGCACTACTGGGCCCTTGAACAAGATCCTTATCCTCCACTGCTCAGTTGTATAAAATGAGATTTAAAAAAAAGTCGCTCTGGATAAGGGCCTCTGCCAAATGCCATAAATGTCAATGTAAATATTGCAGATGTGTGAACATCTGACTGGAGTGGAGCTGGTTTTCCTGGACCAGGTACCAATACATGCATCATACAAACTGTTTAGTCTCGATGAACCCCAAGCAGAGTGCTGTCTTTGAAACTTTCAGCAAATACTACACACTCTGTTAGTGCTTAGAAAGTTAACTGAGAAACAGTTAGCTTGTATTTCATGTTTCACCCAAACATTTCAAGAATTCTGCAGAAATGAGTTGCACAGTTGTTTTGAAATAAATGTAGTTCCATTAACACACACAAAAAAAGCTTTTAAATTGGGTGAACAGGTTATTTAAGCCATTTGACTGTGTATAAGAAGTGCTTTGATAGCTAGTTAGATTAAAAAGATTTATAGCTAACAAATGGAAGTTAGAATTTGGAACTTCACAAAAATCTGCAGAAAAAACTAACATTTTGGAGGATGTCTATGTTTTAAATGATATGCATACTTCTTTAAACTCTATATATTTCAACTTTGAAGCTGAGAAATAAAGTTTTTTTTTTCAATTGACTGTTTTTTAAAAGAATTTTTGCATTCAATGCAACGTCAAATGACGGGAGACACAAAAATGTGAAGAAAAAAAAAAACAGTTTTAATCTGTTTTAACACTTAGGGGTAACTCCTATGGAATTGCCTATATGTCTCAGGGAAATATAAAAATATTTATTTTTTATCATTTGTCTTCAGTAAGCACTTTATCCTGGTGATGGTTGTAGTGGATCCAGAGCCTCTCCCAGGAACACAGGATGCACGGAAGGAATACATTGTGAATGGGATGCCTGTCCATCACAGGACACCATGCACACACACACACACTTCACACTTTGGGGAAATTCAGCTTAGCCATTTCACCTACTGGCATGTTTGCGAGAGAAAACCAGAGAACCCAGAGGATACTCTGCACAGAGTCAGGCTCGAACCTGGTCACCCTGGAGACCTGAGACGAGAAGACTACTCACTGTGTCACACTGCTACACTGTTTACTTTTATGTTTCATTAAAATGTATATCATTATTTCAAAAAGAAAAAAATACGATCGATTTTTGCAAAGATAGTCATGATACTGCACCTTTTTTTTTTTTTTTAATGCTTTAAATGTTTCAGTTTTGGCTTGTTTTGGGGATATCATTACGCTGACTTGGCAACCCTGAAGTATGGCGTTTTTACACTATAGAAGACCATTTAGGAATCTGAACAGATCTACATCCGGGTACTCTGCAGACCACACCTATAGGAAGTGGTATCACTTTTCACTAGGGATGGGCGATACCACCGATTTCCTTTTCGTTTACTGAGTAATACTGAGACTAGTGTCCCCATACTGATACTTTAAAAAGTCTTGTGTATTAAAAATGCCGAGAATCTGCAAACGTGGATATTAAGAATTATATAAAATTAAACAATTGGAGACTGTTTGAATTTGGTTACAGAAATAAGCCAGATACAGTCAGCAATTCAGTGAACAAATTCATAACTATTTGTTAAAATGTATTTATATTATAATATTAATATAAAATTAATATTATATTATAATATTGTATTAGTATAATATTACTTTTTGTTCAAATGCATAATATTAGTTTAAATAAACTGCATTTTTAATGATAAACATTGATGGGTTTTGGTTTTTGGATGGTTTGGGGGATACTTTTATTGACACTTGAGCTGTTGTTGTTGTTGTTGTTGTTGTTGTCACAAAGCCCCAGCAGCCCTGTACACTGGAGCGGCCATCCTCATATATGAATAAAAGTATAAAAAGTTTAATAATTACTGTGTATTTAATACAGAATAATGACATTTAATGCTACTGTAGTATCATGGATTCAGTTTGCATATTTAATTTTAGGACACTAGTTTGTAAGTCAGGTCTCATGTCACTTAAATAAACCCACGTGTTAAAACGTTTTAAACTCATTAAATTTTATTATTTCAACCTTTTTTTCAAGTGTGTGTGTGAGTGATGGCAGAAGGAGCAGTAGTTCATATACTGCACATCAGTATTATGTCCATTTTTATAGCAATTTCACATAAAATTACCACACAAATCGATATTCTTTTATTAGGATCGATTTGTAAAAAAAGAAACATTATCGAAAGCATCGGTACCTCAGTATCGGTACCTCAGTATCGGTACCTCAGTATCGACACGCCCATGCCTACTCCCCGCTCCTGATGGGAGTGAGCTGATCTGAGATCAGTGATAACGCGCTGGCCACTATAGTGAAATTCGCCGAATAATTTGTGAGAACTGACTCTGGATCAGCAGAGTTTTGTGGCAGGAGTCGACTCATCTGGAGCTTGTGATGTAAACCATCATGAATCGCGCTGAAATGAAGTCGACTCGTTTCGAGTGAAATTGTGCGCTGCCTTCTTAAAAAACAAATTCCGCACGGTTTTAATTCGCTCATACGCACTTTCCGCTGACGTTTCTCTCAGCAACACACGCACGCACACACACACACACACACACACACACACACACTGCTGGCGTGACCAGAAAAAGGGCTGCTCGGTAACAGTGAAGCAAGGAACAGCAGCGGGAGACTAAAACCGACCGCAAACAGTCTAAACAAGGCCGTGGCCGCGGTAAGTGTTCACCTCTTTAGCCGGGTTAGAGGCGTCGAAATGCGGGAAGAGGCGTCGCTGAGAGTCGGTGTCTGAAATGAACGTCGCCCTTGACATTGTTACAAACTTAAAGCGAGTGGATGCGAGTGTGTGTGTGTGTGTGAGTGAGTGAGTGTGTGTGTGTGTGTGTTAGCTGTAGCGCCGTGAAGCCTTGTTTGTTTTTACCTGCCATTTTAATATCTTAACCATAGCTCATTGTCATGCTGTTTAAAATGATTTGTGTCTAGCTAGTTAGCTGGCTAGGTGATATATTTCGAGCCTGCATTTAAGGTGGAGTGTGTCTGGATGTGTGTGTATGTATGTGTGTGTGTCTATGCCTGTCCCTGTCCCTGTCCCGTCAATGGCTGCGTCCAAAACCGCATACTACCGTACTCCGTAGTGTGCCAAAAATAGTACGCAGCTATAGGTTGCGACATACTACTTAGTACGCAAGTATGCGGGCCTGAACCTAGCCTGCATGTAGCTACATTCTTGTTCTGTTTGAACGCTAACGGCTAGTTTGTTTTGAAGCGCAGCTACGTGAAGAACATAAATAGCTAGATTAAAGATATTAAACAAGTGTGACGAATTAAATGCGGAGTGTTAGCTGGAAAAAAATGAATGTTTTTAAGCTCAGTGTTGTTAGCTAATGTTGTAGCTAACTAGCTACAGTACTAGCTTGGGATAATCGTGATTTTGGCAGGTTTTATATACGTTAGCTAGTCACATGAAACTATAGCTAGTCAGCAAGCTGAGGTATGGCACAGTAAGGCCTTGTATAGACAGATAGTCATGAGGGAAAACGAGGTTATCGGAAAAAGGTGGTTTGCTGACTAATAGCTAACCTTACCTCTTGTCTTGAGTCACACTGTAATCTCTTATGATCAGGTTCAAGTACCTGCAGATTTCTGTGTGTGTGTGTTTTTGTGAGCAAGTTCACTCACTCACTCACTCACTCACTCATTTCGCCCTTTTACCTACATAGTTTCTTTGCATTTGGTTAGCTAGAGTTGTTTTTAAGCATTTCGCAGCATTTGTTTGTCAAAGGTGGAACAGATGATCAGCTCTCTCTCTCTCTCTGTGTATATGTGTGTGTGTGTGTGTGTGTGAGAGAGAGAGAGAGAAATATATCCAGTGTTGACTGTAGGATCTGATTTTCTTTTATAAGCTCACATTTGCACAGAGATAAGAGCAGTGCTGTTATCTCTGACCCATGATCACCTCAGTCATGCTAAATGAGCATCGGACAGCCTTCTCTGATTGGACTGTAGAGGAATTAAAGGAATACTCCACCATTTTATCAACTCAATCTCTGATCAGTGAATCTGTAGCAACAAGAATTTTCACTGTTTCCTTGTACAGAGAAAAGATTTGGAAAAGTGTTTAGCTGAAACTTGATTATAATGGAAGTCTAAGGGCACATGTAGGGGCAGTTAATAAATCTTAATGTCATACAGCTATAGAAGGAACTAACAAGTACAGCAGTTGCACTGTAACAATAAATGTCATATGATGAGACAGACATTAGAGAAAGCTGTTCTTTTGGTTAGAGTTTTATCCAACTTTCCAATGCTGTAAGAAGTCATTTTGCGTACTTAGGCTTTTCTATAACAAATGACCAGATTTTCTGTTTATTTCTCATTACATGAAATCGTGTCAAATTGTCCGTGGTAATCATGAATCCACTACAGTTGTGATAGATGGAGATTATGTTGTTAAATGTTGGAGAATTCTTTTAAGCCAGTGTTGTAATTTACACCATGGCAGACTTGACATGTGCTGATAATCAGGTGTGCGATATATTCTGATATTTCACAATAAAATATATTATGTTGGATAAAATATTATTAATGTACCTCTCATCAGCATACATAGAGTGGTGCCTAGCTATGTGAGCTATGGAAATGTTATGAATGGTTTCTTTAAAACTTATTGAATGCTGTCCAACAAGAAGTGTGAACACATGCATCATTTTAACGCGTATATAAACATTTAGTCTGCTATCTAGGTTAGTTAATTAGATTTATTACTGTTTTTGTGGCCGGTGACTTGTGCATGATGGTTCATTTCTCTTAACTGTTATGTGAAGGACTGCAGAGGAAGCCAAGACAATCTGTCAATTTCAGCATAGCATAAGGTTATTAATAAAACCTTACCCACGCTGGTGACACTAATGTTTACTCGCCAGAACAGGAGATGTTCAAAAACAACCATATACCAAGTTCAAATAGAGGAGGTGAATAGTTTTGAATGTGATCATTCATCTGCTGTTGACATGACATTTGACATACTTTAGGTAATTATGTAGTGTTGCTACACTACTGCATGCCAAGATCATGTATGTAGTGTTTCCTGTTTGCGAAACAATGTCACTTTATGCACCTTACGTGTCTGTGGTACAAATGAATTTAGTTTCACACCCTGATTGATGGTCTAACGTTCAACTGGTGCAATGGATAATGGTTTTTAATTGAATTAGTTTGTATATAAACCAGCCTGATCATGTTTGTTTGATTACCCCAATAAAACAGTTGATGCAGTGTCTCATCTTCTTGTACCTGGATAACTGGGAAAATTTGTTTAGCGCATGTCAGTGTCTTATGTTGAGTGTTATTTTTTGCATTCTGTTGTAATATACACTTTAGTAAATGAAGCTCATTTTTATATGACATGGACTTATGAATGAACAATGTCATGATTGTATTTTGTCAGAAAGCACACACCTACTCGTTTGTGATAACACCAGTAATATGTGGGATTGTCTTAATGAGTCGATTTGAGTCAGTTGTGGTTAGCAAGCCTCTTGTGTAAAGTGTATGATTATTGTTTTGATAACAAAAGCGAGGAATCGAATATGTCCTCCCCTCGCGAGGGTGTTAAGAATGGTCTGGTGTGGCAGGAGGTCACATGATCAAAGTGACCGGTTCTTGGCAAGCGCAGGATAATCCAGAAAGACCCCTGGACCGAACAGGGCAGTGATCTCACACACATTTACTCTCCTGGGGTTCTCACCTCACTGGATTACCACTCACATGCTAGGCCATGTCCGCTTTCAGGAACTGACTTACTGAAGTTTTTCCACTCAGACTGTTCCGTTTGGTACGGCTGTTTTTAAACTTGTGTCCTAAGAAAAGAGCATGCTCCACTCCAGAATTATTTGTGCTCTTTGTGAAAATGTTCAGAAATGAATACCATGCCCTGAATGATTTTTTTCCCCCCAATTCTTCCCAATTTGGTCACCACGACAGCTGCCAGCCAGGGGTGGCGAAGGGTAACACATTCTTCCTCCAAGACACGTGAAGCCAGCCAATCACAGCTTTTTGAGACTGCTACATATACAGCGTAACAGACTCAGAGGAAAGTGCTATTTGTCCTCTTCCGCATACATGAGCTCACAGATGCCCATGATTGGCTAGTGTCGCTGTGACTGATGGGAAGAGAGAGTATGCTGTAACTCCTATCCAGAGAGCAGAGCCAATTCAGCTTTTCCTGACCACTGATGGCTGTGGCATCATCGGGACTCAAACTCATAATTTCCTGATGATAGGGCGAACGTTTTTCTGTCATGAGTGATTATTTTGAGCTTAAAAATACAATATACATTTGTTTTAATGCTACACTGTCCAAATATACACTGCATTTTTTCTGCAAAACACTGGAGAGAACAGCACTGAGACTCTTGTAAAAAGGTTGTGGACTCTTAGAGAGGATCTTAGCCTTGGACCTTTCAAGCTCCTTTATATTCTCAGGGTTGTACACATAGATTGCCCTCTACAAAGATAGCCATTGCAAAATATACATTTTGTGTCCTGGCAACAATTTCTGTGTTGATTTGATATCATGATCATGTTGAAAGCTGCATCTATGGTCAAGTATTAACGTCCTGGCAGAGGCCGTCTGTTTTGTTTTGTTTTTAGCGAAGCTTTCTCCTGGAGGCGCAACTTAACAACTTGGAGCTCTTCAGGCTATTGATCAGAGTTTAAAGAACGAGTACATGCAAATAAAGTGACACTTCCTCTCTTCTCTTCTTCCTTCTTCTATTCAGGTTCTGACGAAGGAGAGAGAGAGAGAGAGACAGAGAGAGCGAGACTGAGCAAGAGAGACACTGGGCTCCAACCATGCCACTGTTTGGTAAATCTCACAAGAGTCCCACGGACATTGTGAAGGCTCTGAAGGACAACCTGTCCATCCTGGTGAAGCAGGACAAGAAGACAGAGAAGGTGAGATCGTACTTACAAGAAAAATCAAACGTAGCGTAAAAAGCTAACATATCAGTGTGCATGCTGTTATTATTAGACATGCCAGAATTGAATGTCTTCATTTATTTATTTAATTTCAGTGCATCATGAAATATGCAGTATTACAATACAATTGTATAGTTGCACACTGCTTTATGGTCTGACTTCTGTTCTATTCCACAAGCTTCCACACTTTCTATCAATATCTGCATATCACTGTAGTTAATCTTGAATCAGAGCCACTCTTTTCCCCCCATTTTAGAGCGTAACTGTAACACTGTAAGGTCAAGCTACTTCGTCAAAGTGCCATGTGCTCACTGCCAGGCTTCATTCCAGTGCTCTTCAGAACCTACCTCCTGTCTTGGCTGTGGTTTTCTGCTGGCACTTCTAACAGACTTAACACGGTCTAGACAGTCTAGATGAAGAAGCTGCCATCTTGCTATGAAGCGTTTCGTTCTGAGAGCAGCACTTCGGCTCCTACTCGCATATCCATCTGATAATGCTGTTCGAGTATGAAAAGCACGAAGAGTGATGTGTTGGTGCTGTAGAAAAATGAAAACACTCCTTAGCCCTGGGATAAATAGTTCTGTTGAAGAATCCTTTTTACTAAGGTAGATTGAGAAAGTGCTCAGTCAAAGACTTTAGACGAAACAGTGTGTATGTGTATATAACACTTTGTTCTTTAATAATGTGTTTCATTATGTAATTATTCAGAGGTCTCCCAAAAGGCTTTTTTTTTTTTTTTTTTTTTTTTAAAAAAAAACCTTTGTGAGTTCTAGATATAACCTTTTGTGTACTAAACAATATATAAAATGAGATACATCAGTGTGTGGATTAATTGAATATAATAATGTGAAAATTGGCAAAAAATAATATAGAAAGAAGAGTTAATAAAAATAAAATATATGAATAAATAGCACTATACAAGTGAACATAATAGGAAGAGAGTTAAAGGAAATAAACAACAGTTAAAGCACATGAGTGCTAAGAGTGTGCTGAGAAGGGCGAGATGACAGCGAGGTGACGATGCCACCGTGCTGCTTTACCTCATGTTCATTTGCAGCCGCTTGCTAAGCCAGGTTCCTTCAACTCCTTGCTAAAGTACAGGTCTGTGAAACTCGGAGCCACCTGTCTGATGTCATCCTGAGGTACCTGGGTAAACAAGTGTGATCTGTGCTCCTGTCTCATCAGACTTTGTGTTGACAATAGATGATTGATGAACAGATGACTGCCTGGTCCTGTGTTTTTCCTGTGAGAGGAGAAGCATTAATGCCGTCTGTCAGCGTTTATTGCACCTGTCAGTTATACGTGTGTGTGTGTGTGTGTGTAGGCCTCAGAGGAGGTGTCTAAATGTCTGGTGGCGATGAAGGAGATCTTGTACGGCACCAACGACAAGGAACCACACACGGAGACGGTGGCCCAGCTGGCCCAAGAGCTGTACAACAGCGGCCTGCTCATCTCCCTGGTGGAGAACCTGCAGGTCATCGACTTTGAGGTGAGTCACAGCATGTTCTGACATGTATACACAGCTATCAAATTGTTTTCATTATTAGCTCATTCCTATTATCTATAGCTTCTGTGGTGAATTTTTCACCACCTGAAAAAGAAAAACAACTTTTTTCTGTTAAGAGATTTCTGAAATTTATTTCTGCCCTTTCCTTCTGGTTAAATCCTGTCGATTTATTTGGTAGAGCTGATGACAGGTTTACAGATGCACCAATCAGAATTAACCATCTGCTTACTCAGTTTTACCCAGCCACAAAATCTGAACTGACTTCTTTCCTGCTCTCTCAGCCGCTTTGTGCCTAAATGTAAGAGAAACTGCATCTGGTTGGAATGTTTACCTTTTTATGTCCGCTATTTTCATTTATACCACAGCGCAGATGAATTCTTGGATCTGTTTAGTCAGAAGGTGCGCATTATTTTTGTATAAAAGCACGGCTCTGGCATTAGTTTACGTTTTCTGGTTTCTTGGGAAATTGATAAGCTATAAACCGTTGAAATGTGCAGCATGTCATTTAGGGGTGGAGAACTTCACATTGTGACACATCACCCTGGCATGAATTATTTTCTTATAACCTTACCTAGTAGTTTATCTGTGGTAATGGTGAATAGATCTACTTGCGTTTTACTTTATTTACAAGGTTTTTGTGTTTGTATAATAAAATCTCACAATGCTATCAACCAAAATATGTGAGACAGTTCATCTAGCTGAGCTTCACTGGCAAAACTCACAACCCTAAAGGGTTAATACTCTGCTTGTCGCAGTGTGATAGTAGGGAGTTAAATGAGAGGAGAGGTAAAGCTCTTTTTAAAGCATTTTATTAAAACACACAATATGCATGCTGCTTCAGCCCGTGGTTAATATCACTAAAAACATATGAATTATGAATTAATTAAGAGGAAACAGCACGCCATATTTCCATCTTTGTGGGGATCTGAATGGCGCATGAGGAGAGGGGGAGAGGCAGAGCAGCAGCAAAACTAACTGAAAGAAAATGTTGCACATGTTCTATAAAAACTAAAAAAATGTTTCTAAAAACATTAACATGGACTTGTGTATTCAACCACTACGTTAAACAAAATAGTTGCCAAATGTTTCTCATGTGCCTCATTCACATTTATTGAAAGCACATCCTGCTCCCCAATCATTTTCTGTTCATGTAAGTTTTTTTTTTAAGTCCTGTGTGATAGTCATGACTTTTTACTGAACATCAATTCAGTTAATGATGAACTTAAGTGAGAGCAGTTGTCACTGAGAGACCTGACTTTTTATAAAAAGAGGAAATTCGTCAGCTGAGATGTTCACAAGCCTATCAGCTGAGTTGAACACTGACGGAGGGAAGAAGGAACTCTTACACACATACAGACCTTGATGTGTATTTTATTACGTTTTTGCTGTATTTGTGCAGATGTGCATTTATCTGATTCTCATGTGATATCTGCATTTTAAGTATAATCTTTCATAACAATGTGCGCAGGGGAAGAAGGACGTGTGTCAGATCTTCAACAACATCCTACGCAGGCAGATTGGCACCCGCAGTCCCACAGTGGAATATTTCTGCTCCCATCAGGAAGTGCTCTTCATCCTGCTCAAAGGGTGAGACGAGACGTCGCTCACTTCACCTTCACTCAGTGATTTAGTTATTGATGGTGACATGAATTTAAAAAAAGCTTTCAGCTTAATAACACATTCAAGGTCTGTTCTACGAATTAAATTATTAATTAAACTGAATATTTGTGTAGCAAGTATAAACAACATTTATACTTCCTAACCTCTGAATGTGTTTGACATTTAATTAGTATTTTCTTTGCTATTTCATTGATCGTTGTGTTACCCCTGCAGGTATGAGACTCCTCAGGTGGCGCTGAACTGCGGCATCATGCTGCGTGAGTGCATCCGGCATGAACCGCTCGCCAAAATCATCCTGCACTCGGAGCATTTCAACGACTTTTTCAGCTATGTGGAAATGTCAACGTTCGACATTGCCTCTGATGCATTCGCCACCTTCAAGGCAAGAACACAGTCGCGACACAACTGTCTAAACTTATCCTTGACTTGAGTTCCTGAATTAATCAGATTTTCTTGCTGTCATTCTGCAGGACCTTCTTACAAGACACAAGGTTCTAGTGGCAGAATTTTTAGAACAGAACTATGATGCGGTAAGTGACATTTACAAGTATATATATATATATATATATATATATATATATATATATATATATATATATATGTGTATGTATGTATGTGTGTGAAACTGTAAATGCATTCTGTGTAATTGTCTGTGCAGGGGGTTTAGCAGGATCTTTTAATAAAGTTGAAAATCTCATTGGAAAATTTGACATTGTACTGAATATGTGGCTAGTGTTGTTAATAATCCAGCTCCAATATGCAAATTTCTGTGTAGATGATTTCTCTTAACTAATGATGTTTTTGCGAAACCACTGCATGCAGCAAATTATTAAATATCAAAAAAAAAAAAAAAAAATCTTGAAATCAAGGGTTTTTTTGTTTGTTTGTTTTTTTGTTTTTTAAATAAATTAAATGAACCAGGAAGGCATAATTAGTGAGCTTGAAAGCTCACCGAAGCGGTTTAGCTTTAGAAATTTTGTTGTTCTTTTTCTTTTTCCTAGTTATTTAAATCTTCTCTCTTGATGTGTTATTTGAACCCCCTTTTTTGCAGGTCTTTGAGAACTATGAGAAGCTGCTGCACTCTGAAAACTATGTGACAAAGAGGCAGTCACTGAAGGTGTGTGTTGTACTGCCTTATAAGAAGCTACTGCCTGTTCTTCTTTACTGTCCTTGCAACTGAAATGCGTGTGTTTCTGTGTGACAGCTGTTGGGTGAGCTCCTGCTGGACAGACACAACTTCACTGTGATGACGAGGTACATCAGCAAGCCGGAGAACCTCAAACTCATGATGAACCTGTTGAGAGACAAAAGTCCCAATATCCAGTTTGAGGCGTTCCACGTTTTCAAGGTAACATCATGATTAGGTTGAAAAATATCTGAGTATTTCTTCATCCCAAAAGGATAATCTCTGTTTATAGCATCTGGTGTGTGTGTGTGTGTGTGTGTGTGTGTGTGTGTGTGTGTGTGTGTGTGTGTGTGTGTGTGTGTGTGTGATTAACATGGAGTGCAATGTCCAACACACTTCCCTGTACAGAGAAAATAACAAAAAACATTTACTTGGTTAGAGAAATGGAGTTTAAGGGCATGTTTTGAAAGTAGTTTAAAATATTCAATTATATAACTGTTACAGGTTTCCTCCAGGTACTCCGGTTTCCTCCCCAGTCCACAAACATGAGTTCTAGGCTGATTGGCATCTCTAAATTGTCTGTGGTGTGTGACTGTGTGCGATTGTGCCCTGTGATGGGTTGGCACCTTGTCCAGGGTGCCGCCTGGGATTGGCCCCAGGCTCCCTGTGACCCCGTGTAGGAGAAGTGGTACAGAAGATGGATAGATGGATAACTGTTGCATTTTAACAAGGTGTTAGGATGAAAGAACAAGTTTTATCAAAACTGTTCTTATGGGGTTTTATGCAGGGTTAACAGGGTTTTCCCAAACACTGAAGTGACACAGTAAAAATTCTTATTTTCAGAGTCCATGAAAAGGTCCACAAAAATATGACTGGGGTAATGAGCGCCTTCAGAGTGCGCGAGTTGGAATCACACAATTGTATAGGATGCGCTTGTATGGTGTAGCATTAAGATTTCCCTTCACTTAAACTAACCTGTTCAAGCATGACAATGCCCCTGTGCACAAGGTGAGATCCATGAAGACATGGTTGGCCAAGATTGCTGTAGAACTCGAGTGGCCTGCACAGAGCCCTGACCTCAACCCCACTGAACACCTTTGTGTTGGATGAATTGGAACACCAACTGCACCCCAGGCCTCCTCGCCTTACATCACTGCCTGCCTGCCTCGCCTTACATCAGTGCCTGCCCTCACTAATGCTCTTATGGCTGAATGAGCACAAATCCTCACAGCCACACTCCAAATTCTAGTGGAAAGCCTTCCCAGAAGAGTGGAGCTTATTATAACAGCAAAGGGGACTAAATCTGGAATGAAATGTTCAACAAGCACATATAGGTGAGATGGTCAGGTGTCCACAAACATTTGGCCATGTTGTGTACACGAGCTCACAGGCACCCACCGTTGGCTATAGTGTCGCTGTCACTGACACAGGAGAGAGTATGCTATCCCCTCCCACCCAGAGAGCATGGCTGTTTTTGCTTTCTTGGCACCCTGTCATGGATTGCTGTGGCTTTGTTGGGAGCTCATGACGATACGGTGAACAGTTTTCTGTTGGGCCACTTGGGAGCCTTCACTGAAATTTTTAATATGCAAAAAATTTTTAATGGCATTTTCAAGTCTCGGGCAAAAGAGGGAAAAAGTTGACTGAAAAAAGATGAACTACGCCTACAACAAACTGCACATGTAACAATTTACAGATAATTCTAGCGATAATTAGACAGTGAATAAAAGCCGTGTTTGCTCTCCTGCACCAGTCAGTGCAGGCATGTTGAGAGTTGGGATCAACACTGAAACACTTCCTAGACTTCCACTGTATGTGAGTTTTGAGTAAACAGGTTTTTTGTTCTTTTCTCAGTACAGGAAAATGTGTTCATTCTTGTCTGAGGTATTCACACACATGAATAGAGAGTGGGTTGATAAATGCTGAAGTAGTCCTTGAGAAGACTTTATGCTGTTACACTGGACATAAATCATATTCTGTTTATACTTTTTTTTCTTTCAGGTGTTTGTGGCAAACCCTAACAAAACGCAGCCCATCATAGACATCCTTCTGAAGAACCAGACGAAGCTCATCGACTTCCTTAGCAACTTCCAGAAGGACCGCACGGACGACGAGCAGTTTAACGACGAAAAGACGTACCTCATTAAACAGATACGAGACTTAAAGAAACCCGCCTCCTAAACCTTAGCTAGCGATCACGTTATTAAGCACCTCATCTTTTTACTGAGGAAAAATAAACAAAAAAAAAAAAATCACAAAAATCTATTAACAATAATAATTCTATTTAAGATCTTAAACATTTGTCTTTTCTTAGTCATGCGGCTCGCAAGTGATAGTTTTCAATCACTGATGTTCAGTTATTTTCTTTTCTTTTTTTATTTTTCTTTTCTTTTCTTTTTTTTTTTTTTTTTTTTTTTTTTTTTTTTTAAACTTTCTTTCATAAGACATTTGTTAGTTTTATCATCGAGTTGTGTGCCACAATAGGATGTTTAAAAAATAAAAAAAAAAAAAAGAAAGAAAACTTAAAGGCAACCAATTTAGTTTCAGGAAGAACCAAAGCTGGTAGCAGCCTTGAGAGACGTGGGTGAGTCACGAGGACCTAAGAGGACGATTGACACTTTTGGTTTTTACATTATGATGAGCTCGTATTTTCACACACACCGATCCGAGTGTAGTTCACACACCGGCAGTTTGGCCTCGCTCTTGTACAGTTTGTAGCTGTAGTAGTGGAGTTGTAGGAAGGGAGGATGCATTCCCCAGTTATTTATAAAACTATGATTTTCACACATTAGTAACTTCATTCTTGCATTCCTTTATATTGTTTTTTTTTTTCTACTCTAGCACCTCCTGTCACTGGTGGTATACGCTGAATTTTCTTCCTTTTCACGCACCTGTATGGCTTACTGCTGGCTCTGGATGGGTTTAAATTTACCAAAAAAACAAATATATCAGTCATGTTATCCCTGTTTACTTTTTTTTTTTTTCCCTTCTTCTCAGTATTTTACTTGTTGGGTTTCAGCCATGGATCAGGAGTGCAGTTTATCTTCCTGTATGCTTTTTATTTTTTGTTTTTTTGCTTTTTTTTTTTTTTTTAATTTGAGTTATTAGAGTTATGCTTGCGAAACAGGGCTGTGTAACTTTTCAATTCCTACTTGACAACATGTTTACCTATCATGTGTTTAAAGCTGGTTTTAGTCTCTAAGTGGGTGCCCTTTTATGAAATGTAGTAAACATCTGTTGTCACTTTGTGTATGATGTTTTGCAGTGAGGCTGGAGTTCACAATAATGGTTCTCGATTTGTACTATAGTACTAAAACTAGAGTTATGTGCTAGTACTGTAGTGTATCCAGTGCGCTAATATTCCTATAGGACCTACTATAGGAGTCATGTAGTTTAATCCCACTAATACTCTTTCTTGTACACGTTTATTATGTTGCAGTTTGGCGGTTCTGTGCTGTATCTCTGCAGTACTTCAGTGTATTTCTGTTCATTAGCTGGTATGTTAGCTTTTCATAGTGATTTTGGCATTTAGCTCAAACCTAAACAGAACAGTCGAGGACACGAACGTTCAAAACAGGTGCCTTTTGTTGTGTTTTAAATGTATTCCTGTTTTTTTTTTTTTCTCATGCTTTATTTTGTATTTTTTAAACAGATCTTTCTAGGGGGAGCTTAATTTAATTTTGTTGTTAATTTTAAATATGTTCTAGTAGAGCATATTTTGAATCGATTAAGCAGTGAACCTCTTAACTCGCTATATTTGAGTTACGCTGATGAAAACTTCATTCTTTCATCCTTTGCTTTCATTTGCTGCACTTGGTTGATTGATTCAGTTGTATGATTGTATCATTAGAATATTTGGATTAAGTGGAATTTGTATGCTGAGGTGGTCTTGACCCATGTTATCACATTTGCCAATTATGTGAAATTTGTTATATATCGATATACATACTGATTTTCCATACTTTTTCGTTTTCTGATAATATTTTTACTTTGCTTATAAAATCATCGCCCTAAGAAACCAAAACTGGATCAAAATTCAGTGGTAAATCATTCTCAAATGTTGAGCAAATACATCACACACTATTGGCATTCCTTCTGCTCCTCCTAGTTTGAATTAGCATTCAGAGCTCAGATGGGCTCCGGGCTGTTCAGTATTGTGTAATGTAAAGTGAATCATGGAACATTAAACCCTTCAACAGGGGAATCATTCAACTATATTATACACCTGAGCCAAATTTATTCAATATCCTTACATCCTTACATAGACACATTACAATTAATGGAAATAAACGTTGAGATTTCAAGTCTGAAATCTTTCCCAATGCCACCCATGTCGCATCCTTCCTTCTTCAATGCTAATTGTACCATATCACCAATAAAGCAAAATTCAAGCATTATCAGTAATCCTCTTTTTTGTGTGTAAACCTTTTTATTTTGGTACAGCTTACCACACAGATGAGTTGTAGTCTGTTTATACCTGGGTAAGTGGTTCACAAGTCTTCACCTACACATAAATTCAGAGATCAGATATTGAGTTTCATTTCTGACATGAGGGCAAGGCACCACACACACTACTCTTTCGTCATTTGATCTCTTCAGTGGAAAAACAATCAGCAGGATGTTTTTTTTTTTGTTTTTTTTTTAAAGAGTTAAAAGTTTGAATGCATCTCAGAAGTGAATATTATTCACTGTTAAAAGCAATCCTCAACTGCTGCATGGTACTACATTGTGTGATTCTGTTTATTTGAAATACAGAAAACGTTACTGAAAAGCAAAACCATTGCATTTCATTTAGCTGCTCTCGTCACTGAAGAACAATCAGGACAGAAGTTTAAAACACTGACTGCATTACAAAGGTGAATATAATTCCTCTGTGCATTGCTTTTCATGTTCATCAGGTTGGCTTTTCACTCATGCCACACTGAAATACTGTCCAATCACAGCCATAAGCAGTACTCGGGGGTGTGGCTGTAATCATCAATTAGGAACAAGGCTTGGTCCTGTCTAATATTGCTACAGCTTTCAGGGATAAGGTGTGTTTCTAACTGATAACGTTTTGCTGTGGCACGTGTGATACCTGCCTGATGAAGGTGATACGCAGTGCAATGAGGAAACACATTCATGTGTCATGAAGTCAGCGTTTAAACCTTAAAAAGATTTTTAAGATTCAAACTGAAGAGTTCAAGTAAGAGCAATGCAATGAAGGTTTTGCTTTTCAGTGTGTCACGTTTCCTCTACGTCACTACTGAAAAGCAGTGCAGAGGAATGAATTGCTTTTAATTCAGTGTTTCAGTTCTTAAAGAGCAAGATCCTGCTGATTGCTCTTCACTGAAGAGATCAAACGAAGTAAGAGCAATGGAGTGACGGTTTTGCTTTTCAGTGTGGCACGTTTTCGTGTCAAAAATGAAACACAATACTCTGTGTATTGCATTTCATGTTTCCCGAGTGTGACTGCGAATGATCAGATGAAAGAATCAGATGTAAACAGAAAAATGATCAACACTGTGTGGTGAACATAAGATTTAGACACAAAAACAAGCTCTTCAAAAATGCAGCACATCTTATTTCCATCTTGTTAAAATGTCTTCACACTAAAGACAGAAACATTGGTAATATCTGTTCTATTTAGCTCTCACTAAATCTGAAATGAACCTAACTACTGAACAATAACACAATCAAAAATTATATTTTAAATTAATATAACATACTTGTTAATCATTAAAATGTATTGACTGCTGGGCCTTCTGCGAGAGCCTGCATAACATTTGTGTGTATATGAAATGGTTTAACAAGTCATGAGTAAGTGCATGCTTTTGCTCTTGGGTCTTCATGTACAGAATAAATATTTGTGTCCTTGGTGTATAATAATTACATCTGCCAAAAAAAATCTATTCAACTATCAAATGGAAGCATTGTTGTAAATAATCTAAAAATATGTTTTATATGACGTGCATGTAATATGTAACTGCAATTTTGCAGTAGAACAAGTATTCTAGTTTCACTGCCCTCAACACACCTGGTCCATCTCAGTAAGGTCTTGATAATTAGACAACCAGTTGGATCACGTGTGTTGTAGTAAGGGAAACTTTAAACTGTAAAACAAGGGGTCTCCAGGACTAAAGTTAAGAACCGCTGTTCTTCAGTTTTGTCCCAAATGAACGAGTGATTCCTCAGTTTCTCAGTCTCTTATTGCACTGACAATCCACATCTTCTTCTCTTCTCTTCTTCACACAGCCATCTGCAATTAATTAAGAGAAACAGTACACATACTTTATCTAGACAGTGCTTCAATTTAAGCCTGGTGCCAAAAAAGTGCCAAAGGTGGTTCTCCTAATAGTGCCATGCGAATGTAAAATGATAGCATCTACCAACAACTCTGTACATGTCCTTACTGACAGGTAAACAGTGTTATATTGCAGAAATCCACTCATCCTAGTAATACTGTCTAGCAAAAGGATTAATTACAGTGAGGAAACTCTTACTTGATAAAGGTAGACCAGTTTGTTCAGAAGCATTTCTGACCGGAGACGACTTCTGCCACTTAAAATATACACAAGCAAAAGACATTGTTAAAAGCATGGATGTGTATTATTGAAGGAATACTTCAGCATTTCTCAACTTCATATCTATCTGTCACATCTGTAGTGGATGTGTGATTACCACAAACAAGAATTTCAACTTTTTTCCCGTCCTGAGAATAGAACTGAAATCTGTTTACTCAAAACTCACTTATAATGGAAGTCTTAAGAGTAGCTGTTGATGCAGTTTATGCAAAACACAATTTTATAGAATTCTCTGATAAATCCTTTAAATGGTTATGTACATTAAGCTCTAAATGTGTATAATCAGAGATTAGACTACTTTCAGAGATCAGACTACTTTACAAGTGTAGTTTTTTGCATCTGATTGTGTCAGTGTTGAAAAGGTGGATAAAACTGCATAACAGCTTTTCTGTTGTTTTCTGAGTACAGAGAAAATTGTCACAGAAACACTACAGATGTGATGGAAAGAAAGTTGAAAAACCCTGAAGTATTCCTTTAATACAAACTGATCACTTAAGTGAATGTATGTTAAATGGAAGCTGAGTCAATAAAAACCAGGACACATTACAGTTAAAGGGATCCTTCAGTTTAAAACATATAAAGTATACGAATGAGTTATTGTAGAAATCGCAGCAGACATACAATGAACTTGCGGGTGCTGCGGAGCCGATTGAAACTGATGTAGGAGATGTCGTGTTTGTCTTTCCCACTGTCCAGGTCTGTGGTGTAGATTTGTTTGATGCCGGCGCCTTGGATCAGAGGCACACATTCGTCACATGGGCATTTAGTGACGAAGAGCATTGTGTTCTCTTCCTCCTTCACATCCGCACTCCTGAACATCCAAGAGGAATGAAAAGCCACCGTTTTGCATGAACAATATGGAAATGCATTTGTTCTGGAAGGTTCTCCTGCTGGAGAGCTACTGTCCTGCACAGTTTAGATCTGTTTAGGTTTTACTGACAGACTGCATTAAACCTTGTTTAACAGATTGCTGCTATATATTCATTTCTGTGGTGTAGCTATAAATAAGGAATAAAGGAATCAAGGAATAAGAAATAAAACTTGTGCTGAATCAAGGACGGAGTTGTGTGATGCGTCCTGCACTAAGCAGATTAATGTCTTATAACAGCATGACGTGAAGTGTTTTACTCCTTTCATACCACAGAGATTTGCCATTGATTACAAATTCATACTTTATTAATGAACACAATTTCATACTTTTTAATCCATTTATATTTACTGTTGGGAAACATCTGCAAAGTTAGTTCCTGTTATCACCTGTTAGAGCAGCTATAAACAGTCATTTTCTGGTTTTTTTTCTTCTCTTTCTTCAAGTTAATAGGACAAAAAAACACACGTTATGTTGTCAAGAAACAAGAAAGCACAAAGTCCTCTGTCCTGAAAAGAAAGATTAATGTCTCCTTATAGAAAGTGTCACTGTATTAATGATTAAAAGGAATTTAAAGAAAAACATGTAATGTTGAAATAGTCCCTGTTAAACAGTTGTTACTATAGAAATGATAACATATTAGAACAAGTGCATCACTATAACCTGTGATTTTCCTTTCACATGATGAATTTATATATACTCTGACATTCACACACCTGAAAGTGAGCGCGTTCTGCTCAGCATGGATGATGTACCGGTATTTGCGGCGCTGCCTCTCTTCCTGCTTGTCATCCATCTGAGGAAACTCAGCGTACTCAGAACCCACAGGATAGGCGTTATAACCACATCCCACCAGGTACATGTTCCCCGTACCATCACACTGAGGCTGAGTGTGAACAGAGAAAAGAATCTTTACAGCAAATCAGTAAAGGAACAGTAAAGAACACTGAACAAATAGCCTAAAGAGTTTCTCGGTTTGTCCCTATAGAGAATCCTGAAAAATCCTCAGCAGAGAATTTCACATCACAGAGATGTGATGTTTTGAAGATAGAACCACCCAAAGAACCCTGGAGGAAGTCTGCACGTATGTTAGCATATTTAGTTGCTAATCACAATGAAGAGAAATGAAGAAACTGCTTTGATAAGAAAATGTTATAGCAGAAATCGTTTATAAATGGCAATGCAATAATAATAATAATAATAATAATAATAATAATAATAATAATAATAATAATAATAATAACAATAATGCTTGTTCATTCAGGCTTGTTCAAGCTGTCCTTCATTTAAAGTTTCATTAATATTCTGTCAAATTTGGACCTGAGATTTAAAGTAACTCTTTACTTACCAATCTGCCCTCTGCCCAAATCACTGCACCTACTCCCACCTTAGGATCTTCTAAAATACCACAAAAACAGAAACAAACTCAATTAGACACATTAAATTTTCTGAATCTTCTAAGTTGGCTTTGTTTATTTACTTTTTTATTGTAAATATTAGTTTTATATCTAAATGTAATTAAATTATATTTGGATATTTTATATTATTTTCATTTTTAATTCAATTTTTATTAGCTATTTTTATTTATTTGTTTGTTTGTATATTTTTAGCTTTTATGTCTATATTTCTATTATAAAAATCCTGATGTGCTGGAAGCAGGAAAAATGTAAGCGACCTTGACAAGGGCCAAATTGTGAAGGCTAGACGACTGGGTCAGAGCATCTCCAAAAACGGCAGGTCAAGTGCTCCAAGGAAGGACGACCGGTGAACTGGTGACAGGGTCATGGGCACCCAGGGCTCACTGATGTGCGTGGGGAGCAGATATACAGTGTATATATATTACACTCACTCAACACTTTATTAGGAACATCTGTACACTGACTAATTCATGCAATTATCTATTCAGCCAATCGTGCGGCAGCAGTGCATTGCATAAAATCCTGCAGATCCGGGCAGGCAGCTTCGAGTATTGTTCACATCAACCATCAGAATGGGGAAAATAATGTGATCTCAGTGATTCTGACTGTGGCATGATTGTTGGTACCAGACGGGGTGGTTTGAGTATTTCTATAACTGATGATCTACTGGGATTTTCATGCACAACAGTCTCTAGAGCTTACTTAGAATGGTTCGATTAAAAAAAAATAAAAAAAAAAACAACATCCAGTGAGTGGAAGTTCCATGGACGGACATGCCTCGTTGATGAGAGAGGTCAGTGGAGAACGGTCAGACTGGTTCGAGCTGACAGAAAGGTTACAGTAACTCAGATAACCACTCTGTACAATTGTGGTGAGAAGAAAAGCATCTCAGAATGCACAACCTGTCGAACCTTGAGGCAGATGGGCTACAAGAGCAGAAGACCATGTCAGGTTCCACTTCTGTCAGCCAAGAACAGAAACCTGAGTCTGCAGTGGACACAGGCTCACCAAACCTGGACAGTTGAAGACTGGAAAAACGTAGCCTGGTCTGATGGATCTAGATTTCTGCTGAGGCACACAGACGATAGAGTCAGAATTTGGCACCAACAGCATGAATCCATGGACCCAACCTGCCTTGTGTCAACAGTCCAGGCTTGTGGAGGTGGTGCAATGGTGTGAGGAATGTTTTCTTGGCACACTTTGGTCCCCTTAATACCAATCCATCATCGTTTGAATGCCACAATCTATTTGAGTATTGTTGCTGACCATGCGCATCCCTTCATGGCCACAATTTATCCATCTTCTGATGGCTAATTCCAGCACAATAATGCACCATGTCACAAAGCAAAAGTCGTCTGAAACTGGTTTCATGAACATGAGAGTGAGTTCAGTGTTCTTCAGTGGCCTTCCCAGTCACCAGATCTGAAGCCAATACCTTTGGGATGTGGTAGAACGAGAAATTCGCAGCATGAAAGTGCACCTGAAAAAGGAATTGCGTGATGCCATTATGTCAACATGAACCAGAATCTCAAAGGAATGTTTCGAATGTCTTGTGGAATCCATGCCACAAAGAATTGGGGCTGTTTTGAGAGCAAAGGGAGGCCCTACTCAGTACTAGTCTAGTGTTCCTAATAAAGTGCTCAGTGAGTGTATTTTATTGTCTATAATCTTTAGAGATTATCATGGATACACCCTAACCTTAAACTTTGGTCACTGTTCACATCTCCTTTACATTTTATTTCAGTTAATCTTGGTGGAAGTTTTTCTACAGTTGTTTAGTTGTAATTTATTTCATTTTAGTTTATAATTTGATTTGTTGTCTTGTAGATTTAGTTAAGTGTAATAACACATGTAGCTGAAGCATGACATGAGAGTAATGAGTGAAATGTGTACTTGGTGAACAGATGCACATGCTGACTAAGTCTTCAGAGTATGTAGTAAAAAATGCTAATGGTTGATACAGCAGTTAGATTCATCAGGAAATACATTTTAGGCAACAGATAAGAATAGAGCTGTCATGTTTTCAGTAGAATAAGAATTCACAACCACGTTCTCTAAATAGCTGGGGGAAAAAAGGTTAAAAAAGTAGTCCAGCATGCCAAAAATCTTTCTTACAAGTTTCATACACTGACTGCCCCAACAACTGCCCTTAGAGTTCTTTCATAAGAGAGTCTTGAAGCAACAGGTCATCTGTTCTATTCTCAGTTCAGGGAAAAGACTTGAAAATCCTGTCCATGTTAATCACACACATGCTACAGAGATTAAATTGGAAAAATGCTGGAGTATTCTTTTAATAAATTTTAGAGACAGCTTGCATGCATACACCAACATCTCACCTGTCCTGTATGTCAGCACTGCTGCCTGGATGATGCAGTGTCGCACAACATCCTGAGATAATGTCCTATATCCACTAGTTGTGGGTTCTGTCTCATAGAACCCATAGTCATGCCCAAGCACGGGAACACTTGCAGCCACAGATGCCATAATCCTGATCATATCCCTCATGTGCTGCCGCAGCTCACTGAAATATGGCTCTGTGCAAAAGTTCTCCAGGTTCATCTTACTGAGCAGCTCTCTGTGCACCTCCACATCTTCAATCACAAACCTTTTAGAAAATCTGTCCCAATTCCTCCAGCGCTCTTTCCTAAAGAGGTCGTGGACGTCCAGAGAGGGATCATCTGCTGCCATTCTGCCCAGAAAGTCACTGTTGCGGGATGTCTCCTCTACAAACTGAAGCATGGAGTTGGCTAGAGGCTGGAGCGGCACACAGATGTGCGGCCTGCTGCTGGATTTGAGCCTCTCAGCGGCCGTGGCGTCCAGCGTGGCCTCCTGGAGACGAGAACCTGCGGTGCTGCTTCTGTCAGACAACAGGCTGATCTCAGCGTCAGCAGGCCAGTAAGAGATCCTGTTCACACCAGCTGAGAGAATGAGAGGGGCAATGAGACAAAATTACAAATATATGGATATCATCAACTCCAGAATTATTGGCATCCTTCACGATAAGAGCTAAGAGAAATGATTGTATAAAATACACATGATGATACAAATTTTCCACTCATACATCTAAAGACATGAATAATCGTCAGGCATTTTTCCAATCTGTCCAGTTTCAGTGATTCTGTGTCGACTGTAGCCTCAGATTCCTGTTCTTGGCTGACAGGAGTGGAACCCAATGTGGTCTTCTGCTCTTGAAGCCCATCCACCTCAAGGTTTGACGTGCATTCTGAGATGCTTTTCTGTTCACCATGGTTGTAAAGAGTGGTTATTTGAGTTACCATAGCCTTGGTGTCTGCTCAAACAAGTCTGGCTGTTCTCCTCTGACCTCTCTCATCAACAAGGCGTTTCTGCCTGCAGAACTGCTGCTCACTGGATATTTTTTGTTTTTCACACCATTCTGGGTAAACTCTAGAGACTGGTGTGTGTGGAAATCCCAGGAGATCAGCAGTTTCTGAAATCCTCAGACAAGCCCATCTGGCACCAACAACCATGCCGCAATTAAAGTCACTGAGATCACACTTTATCTCCATACAGTACATTCAAATCTATACAGAAAGTGAGTGAACACAAAATTGACTTTTGCAACACCTGTCTCAGTCTCTACATTTGAAGCCTGTTGAAAACCTGTGGTCTGAAATGAAGAAAGGCATAAACATGCACAAACTTTAGAATAATAATGATGCTTGAAATGTTGTGCATGGAGAATCAGTCCAAGATCCTCTACAGATGTCTCCAACTTTGTTAGACATCAAGAGGAAGAGGTTTCACCAAATATTAATCAGATGAGGACTAATAAGTTTGGCCCTGCAACACTAAAATGCAGTACTAAGTGAATTTGCTCTTTAATAGTAAACAGAATCCTCACATAGAAGAGGTCATAGCAATTCAACCAAACCACGATGTGCTGATGTGGTTCACAGTGATTAAACACAAAAGATAGACTTCTACCTCAATACTTCTAATTAGGATCAAATTATTTGTGATAATAACATATTGTTGAAACCCAGCTAATTTAACTAAGCCCTTTACAAGTCCATCTATACAGACAGGAAGTAGCAGCTGAGTAAACAGTGGTTGCTTACAGTTGATGATCATCTTGAGGCAGGTAGAACAAGGCTTTCTGGAGAAATAAAGATCGCAGCCCTTTAGTCTGGGCCCATGTCTGATTACCGCCACCTGACCGGCATGAAGCTCCGCTCCAGAGCAATGAAGACCCAGAATTCTTTGTTCATGGACCACTACCAGGCCAGTGACTTGCACCTGAAATAGTTGCATTACAATTCAGTTGTTTCTTTCCACAGTCTCATACTATAGATACATGCACACAGTCTATAACAAAGTCTAGATGTGAAAAAGGCTAGTAATTAAAAAAAAAAGAAGTCAGAATTATGCAAATACAGGTCATGCAACACCAGTTTACCAAGGGAGGAGCATGTGCAAGCTTGGAAGTGTTTCTAATTTGCATGCTACCTGGGTTTCCTGATGAAGGTAAACCTGAAGGATTTTTGGACCTTTTTATGTCTATTGATATTTGTTTGTAGACAAATATCAATGACAAATACAGTGCCAAGCAATTTATTGGTCAGTGTAGAAGGATTTTAAGGTCTTAAGCAATTGAAAAATGACTCTTGAAAGGTTGTTCGGTTTAATTTCTTATGAAATCAGTACTTAAATCAGGTTGTGTGAGTGCGGGACAAAAGATACAGCCAACCCAAGCATCACTTCAAACTGATCTCTCTGAGAGTGATCTGATCTGAGAGTCTCTGAGAGAATAAAGTTGTCCTTACGGATGCATTGTCTCGTTTCTGAGATTCTCTCCTGGGAAAAAGCTCCATCCAGAGACTCAGTAATGTGAAGAGGTTAACTTTGGACAGTCTTGGTCCATGACCTGAAAGATAGAGAGATAGTTTAAACAGGAAGTCTATTTAATACAATTTTTCCATACAAATGACTGTGAGTTAGACTTATCTAATAAGTTTGTTTTTATTTTTATGATAGGCTGCTTCAGCCAAGCCCAGTTTCAGGAAACAGAAACTGATATTCAGAAATAATTTATGGCTGAGTCTCTATTAGACTAGATCTAGATAGTCTAATAGATCAGGTGCTTGCATAATCCTTTATAAACCACACAATATGGAAGACTTTGATCTTACTTTTAAAAATCAGCACTGAGTCATTTAAGATATAGGATCCAGGGTTATGACTATGAAGGAGGAGCAATCATTATAGTAAATGTCAGTGTATATTCTGACCTTTATGATGAAGGAGTTAAATGATCAGAGACACATGACTGCACATTCACACAACTACATACTAACTACAGCAGGATCACTATATAGAATAGATCTACTACTTGAGATAACCCACTATCTAGTGCGTTAGATGGCTATTTGGGACACAGCTCGTGGTGAGGGATAAAGGCCTAGCTGGTCCTAACCTTGCACTTTGGCCTCCGTCTGTGTGCTGCTCTCCTTCACGTTACTGACGTCATCCTCGCCGTCTGAGGTGATCCCGTTTCCTCCGGTACCCGGATGTAGCCGGTACTCGCGGTGTGTCGCTGCCATTCAGTTCTGATCATTAACAGGAAGCCTGTCAGCGACACAGTACGCCGGTGTGAGCTTATTCCACCTTTCACAGCAACCTCTTCCGATTTAGTTTGACGTCAGGCAGCAGGAGGAGCTGGTAAATGGCCTTTAAAGCCGGGTTGCCAGATATAACACACTTAAACTCCCTATTGCTGTCTTCCTCTGGTTTTATAAACATGGGATCTCTAAACCATGACAGTCTGTAGGTACACTCTCAGCAGAAAGGGTACTGAAGTGTACCCCTATCTTCTGTACTTTTAATATGTATCTTTCACCTGAACATGTAGATACATTGTACATTAAAAAAGATACAAGATACACAGTTGGACTGTAATTATCTGTTATTGTAAAGCTACTTCATGGACATTTCTAGGAAGAAGAGAGCCCTAAGGTACAAAGGTGTAGGTTTGAGAGTACCACCTCAGTGACCAGGAATAGGACATGCAGTACCATTTAACTCTGCGAGTGTACAGCCAGTGGTTCCTGAGTCACACCTGTACAGTCTGAGGTCAGGATATTTGGTTGTTTTAAATTTAAATTCTGAACATTTCCACAATGTGGTTAGAAATGTATAACTTTTAAGTTTCCATACACAATTCTGTGGTTTACAAACACATGCAAACAGGGTTTACGCCCTTTTAAACACATTTTCCAGATTGCTATTCAGTTTTGTTGCTGTTTCTAATTTTAATTTATTTTTTAAGGTTAACTGCTTCATTAAATGATAAAAAAAATGTACATTAGATAATCTGTTAGTACAGAACATGGTAAATGTCTAAATTTACATCCTTATAAAGGTTTTGAGTTTATATTACTATTATGACAGCTGAGTACTCATTCTTTTCCTAAAATGATTTCTGAATGTCCGTATTTTTTAAAGGTCTAGTGACTTTAAACGCTGGACTTTTCCTGACCTGCACAAGAACCATGTTCAAACTGACAACCATTTAAAATATGTGGTTACCTGATTTAAATGTTTCTATAAATTACTTCTTACTAAATTAATTAATTAATTAATTATTGAGGTAAATGAAGAAAAAAAAAAAAAAACACCACACACACCTGCAATGTTTAACAAAACTCCACCATAGTTTTATTTTTGTTTTATTTTGATAACAGTTAATATCTTACAACACTGCAGTCTTGATAAATCATTTTATTTATATCACTTAATTTTATGTTTAGTGCAAAACCTATACAATATATACATCTCACAAAAAAGAAACTCTCTCCTTCTTTACACATTCACAACAAGCATTTTTCATAAACCAACACAAAGCAGAAGTCATAGAAATGAAAATGATGCAAATAAATTAGAGATGCATTGATCCAGTACTGAGTATTATTATCAGACTGAAATTAGCCTGAAATGCTCGATCGGCATCAAAGCAGTCTCGCTGTGTTTTAAAAGCTACTCAGATTTCTTATTTTCTTTTTATGCAAAGTCTGTTAGCTCAATTAGGATCAATAGCGCTTAAGAAATCATTAGCAGGAAGAATATAATAGCAAAAGGAGTGTCTTTTGCAGTTATTAATGAGCAAAGAGGTCGGTACTGAATCCCTTTCGGCTGTTCTTTAGAGTTCTGATATCTGTATAGTAATTAAAAATCAGGAGCAGTGCATCTTTAATGTGCATCTTTGTGTCCAGCTGGTTGTTTGCCTAAAATTCTCAGTCAAAGGAAGTTCATATGCAAGTCAGTATATATTAGAAAGGATCATGTTGAAAATAAGCCAGTTATATGAACACACATTAAGAACTGAAACAAATTTCAATCGAGCATCCTGAAACTTATCACAAGCACAACTAGTAACAAATAAATGGAATTTCTGGTTAAAAAAAAAAAATACAAAAAAAAATAAAAGTGGTTCTCCTCTTGCACACACGAGTAGTGCTGCACGTCTCTATATATGGAATGCCCTGAATTAAAGACTTTGCTAAAGTGTCATGGTCAACACTGGAGCAGAAAATATGAGGAGGTGCACCAACTGGGGTGACATCCACAATCATACCATTATAATATATGAAAATAATATCTGAGCTGCACTAAATCAGGATAGAAAATACCAATTAATCTCCCCTGTCACTTTAACCCTGGCTCTGCCAATTGGGATGTGATATCGCTTTTTTTGGGGGGGGAGGGGGGAGCGTTGGGGGTAAAAAAATTTGTGCAATTATGCATAGCATAGCAACATGATCCAAACACCATTACATAAGAAGTGTTATTCAGTTCTCACCACAATACAAACAAGCCCTACAAGGCCAGCAGGTGTGTTAGGACATTACTGTGATTCTACACTGTCAGTTGTAAATTAAATTGAGATTCCAGAGTGGATTATAGAGTTAAACAGAGTAACACTGACGGACTGCACCTCTCTGTAACTGTAACAGAGGTGAAGACGACCTAATTGGCATAGACAAACCAAGTGCTGTAAAGCCTAGTGGAAAAACAATGTCTATTTCTCTGTATTCATACAGTACCTATGCTGAAACATAAAACACTCACCCGTACAAAAAGAAAAATCAGAGCATCTATCAAGATGATTTCAAAAAGCCTTCATAAAAATTCATTCATGCCACGGGAATGAACAAAAGCAACCATTCTGCAGTTGGTCTATAACAGAAATCTGTAATAAAGCAAAACAAAACCAAAAAAAAAAAAAAAAAAAAATCCAACATGCAGTCAGTAACAGTGCCCTCTAGTGTTGTGGATGAGTTTGAAGTAACAGCTGCACTCATTGGAAAATTTAGCTCTGTTATTTACAGTCAGTTTTTAAAAGCTCCACAGCGGCTGGCTCTACAGATAAACTCCTTCAGCATGTTCCCATCGATCTGCCAGAACGCTGCTGTCTGAGTCACCTCGGTCAGGTGGTTCACACAGAACTTGAAGCAGAATTCTTCAAGATCCTAAACCAGAGAGAGAGATTATGACTAATTAGTGTACTTAAAATTAATATTGAAATTGCCTATACTCAAATTGATAGTGGACAAATCATATGTTCATTTACTTTTTTCTGGTTGTTAAACCTACCTATCCCCAGGCAACCATGACTAAAACCCGTTTGTCCCGAGCTACTAATCTGTCCACCATGACTCATGTTATAACAGTGTCCATTATCACAGTGCAAAAAGAAGAGCTGGACGCACAGCATAGCTGTGTTAGTGCTATAAGCAACTGATCTTCTTTATATCATTATCAAAATTTAATCCTGTGCTTGTATGATAGGCCACTCATTTCCCCACACACAGATACCAGTTCTACCTGTGCAATTTTTAAACTCCTCAGACTTGTGAAAGTCAAACTTGTGGTAGTCCAGCTACCTGAGACCTTTAGCCAGAAGTTGCACTGTTACATGTTGTTGCAAGCCTGTGTATTTTATGTGTCCTGTAAGAGCGGGTTAGTTGTACCTCAGCGTCGTATCTGACTGCAGCAGAAAGCAGGGAGAAAGCATTTTCCACAGTGATGCCCCGCTTTATGATGTGCTGACACAGCCGCTTTAGCCTGTTCTCACAGTACGAAGTTGCCAGATCCAGCAATCCTGCACAGAGAATAAAACAAAAAGGAAAAAAGGAAAGATGATGTAATGTTAAATGCTTAACAAAATGTTTCATTTGCTCACTGTAGTCAATTAAGGAAACAGAATAATAATTAAAATACAATATTTTACCTCTACATATTAATATTATTTACATGCAGATCTAAATGCTTTACCCAGGCCTACTTAATTGCTTCCCTGTTTTTTTCTCATGTCCATTTTAATTTAAGTGTGTAGATGTGCCATCTCATGGTCCAGCTTGCACTCACCAATGGCATCCTCTGGAGGAAGATCTACAGTGTCTGTGTAGAGGAACTCGAGGAAAGACCTGTAGACGGGGTAGGAGAACTGATCGATCTCAATCACCTCTTTCATATCTTCATTCCAGTGGGACTGAAACATGGATCTGAAGTGTTCACATCTGTGGAAGAAATACCGTGGTACATAAATGACAAGACAATAATGGTCATGAACATATGAACTACTCTTTTTTAAGGGCTTGGTTGTTTTAGGTTTTAAAACTGTTCCAGACTTTACAAATATAATAATCTGCATTTGAGTCTGATATCTGTTAGAACTCTGTAGTGTAGAACAGTACCAGCTAACTACCAGTATCACATCTACATCATTTGGTTTGGTTATTTCAAATAGTGGTGTGCTTGTCTCTCAGGTTTGATGGTTGAGCAGGTGCAAACCAAGACGTGACCTCAGTATCGTACCAAATCTGGATGTGTTTCAGGTGTATAAAGTGCTAAGTGTTATGGTTTTACCAAGTTAACTGAGTTGTGTTAGCTAGACTAATTGTAGTGCATATTACTCATAGCTCAAAAGCACTGCAACAATGTCTTCTTGTAATCATTTAAGTAATGCTCTTATTAACATTTGCAAGTCTTGCTAAATACTTATACCAAATCATCTCTAGCTACATGTGCTCTTCTATAAGAACATTACATAAGTGTAATTAAGAAAAACATGAGGTGCAACTGGAATTATATTTCGCATACCTATTCTTCATGTCATTTTTTTGCCATTTACAACTACCATCTTTAAAATCTAGTTTGTTTCCAATTGATATCAACGCGGTTGTTAATGTAAACCAAACATCACACGGCCCAAGTGTGAAGCCGTTCAAGTAGACGACTTCTTCAAATTCTTCAATCCGAGTAACCGCTGCATGTCAAAACCAAACACTTTGCTCTTTTTAGGGCAAATGAATAAATCACACTATCCACATTAAGTGAATTGGAGTGGAGCACGCACCTGATTTTAAGCACAGCTTTGTGGACATGAATGAATTTGCCTTCTACACTGAATTTGAGGTCTGAGGTCTCAGGGCTGTCAAACTCTTTCTTCAGAGACTCGGCCACGGTAAGGAAATCATCGTGCTCTACAAGCAGAGTAACAGTTGTGTTAATACATGTCATTTAGACACATAATACATTATTCAGCTCTGACCAGGAGAGAAGCTGAACCAGAAGTGAATAAAACTGAACTTAAGTTGTGCAGCCATGATGCAGCTCAACATGACCTAGTAACAACAATCATTTGAAACACAGCACAATGTGTTTTGATTGAACAAGCCCTGACTGTCCCTTCCTGAAGACAGATTAATATTAGCTGTAGCTTTGAAGGGATACGCCCAAAAAAAAAAAAAAAAAAAAGCAAAGAAAAGGTAAAACGTTAACTGGCCAATGGCTGAGTTTACCAGCACTAGATCTCAGAGAAGTGCTTAGGGCTGTTCCATGCAAATGTGAACCTTACCCTAGGGAAAAAAAAAGTTGTGAGCACAATAAGTTCTATTAATTTCCATCTGATAATTTTTCCACAGCCTTCACTGAAAATGCATCATTACCACCACACTCGACAGTATCACGTCCATAAACCGAACATCTTACTTTTGGATACTGCTCTGTGCTGTCCTTGTAAGGCCACATGAAAAAATATTCAACAATCTCTCACTAATATTAAGCTGAGGTCAATAGGACATCATGTCCATAATGCTGGAATTGCCCTGAGAGGGGGGAGAAAAAAAAACAACTTCTCCAGACTCACCCATGGACAGGAGTCTCCACATGACAGATGGTGTTGCGAAGCAGGCGAAGACGTCGTCAGTGCAGCTGAAGTGTGTGGGGTGGGGTAAGACGACGGACTGGCCTCTGCACTGGCCCCACATATAGACCCGGCCACTCTGGGTCTTTGCTGCCGAGGTGTGTGTGGAGTGACATGCCGCTATCTCCACAATCCTGGAGGAGTTTGGAAATAATCAGAGGAAAGGGAGGGAACACAGGTGACAAGGAAAGAAAAAAATATAAATGGAAACTCATCATAGGCTAAGAAGCAGCTGAGGAACACTAAACAAATCCTTCACAGCATTCCTTCACAGACTACTGGACCAAAATTCTTTTCAGAAAATTTTTCTTTTCTTTCAGGAAATGCCATCTTCTTGCAATTACAAACTAAGCACAAGGGGTGAGCATTCCTTCAAAACAGGCCCTGAAGAGGTGTTCCATCACAGGACACTCAAACAGGAAGAGGAGGAAACAACAGAGCGAGCTGACAGGAAAGGGCTCTAAGACCCAACAATGTGAAGCAGTACTGGCATGCAGACCAGCCACACACACAGACACACAGACACACTCTTTGTTATTAACTCAATGTGACTGCATTGCCACACCCAGCATTTGGTCACACAACGGTCTGACATGTTAACTGAGAAAAACAGAAAATAAAAATAACAGCAAACAATTATAAGAAATGAAAAATTAAAAAAAAAAATTAAGATCAAAACAACTAACAACAACTCCACTCCCTCTCACCTCTCTTTCTCAGCCATGACCTGAACAGGGCTGAGCTGATTGCTCTTGTTGCCTGTACCAAGCTGGCCATAAGTGTTGGCTCCCCATGCGTACAACAGTCCCTCGTCTGTTAGTGCCAGTGAGTGGGCATAACCACAGGCAATCTGAAACATATGGCACAAGCTTTATCTCAATACAATCAGCTAACTGAGATTTTGCTGTGCAATAACATATGGCAATGTTTCATTACAATAAATAAAAGATTAAATTATTGTTCACAATTTATAATTGCATTAAATAATTATCTTTACATATTTGGGGATGTTGGATAGTGACTAGTATAAAACAACCAAAACTGACCTGTAGGACGCAAACACCCTGTAGCGCTACTAGACGGCACGGTGTCAGCTGATTTCCATTGTTCCCCAAACCAAGCTGTCCGTTACCATTATAACCCCAACCATACACCTAAAACACACACACACACACGCATACACAAGGAGCCAAACGTACATAGAGCATATACATGAACAACATAATGTACACAGACATAATAGAATTATAAAAATGAGAGTATATCATTCCAGAAATAAAAGTAGCTGAAGCTATTAAATTGTGACGTGGCCCGTCGTTAAGATTATGACTGTACCAGGTGTTCAAAACACCCTTCAAAATCTGACAAATGAAAATATGCTCTTTGGGTTAAGCAAAAGAATAAAGTCATGACACTTCCACTTTTACCTCGCCGTTGTCTGTTACTGCCATGGAGGAGGTCTGACCACAGGCTATGCTGACCACTACTTTGTTAAGGAGGCAGCTGGAGACCTTGCGTGGTGTGGGCTGGTTGGCCGTGGATCCTGACCCCACTTGACCGCAGTTATTATAGCCCCAAGCGAACACCTGAGTGACCAAGAATAAGACGTAAACTGTTTGAAATGATAAGCGATGTGCAAACCAACAAATAACCACCAAATTTCATGTTTCATCAAGTATTGCACTAGTAATTCAAAAAAGTAGTAGTTGTCTTTTCCATAATTAAAGCAAAAACTTTTTTAGGACATTGCTACTTTTATGCTGCAATGGAAAAACTGCCATTTTAATAAATTCCCATTGCAAAGGTAACTCACATGGATTACAATAGAGAAATTACAGACAGCTGCAATATTGGCCTTATTTATAAACTGAACTAAAGCAATGACCGTTACAACCTCTGGTATTAATTTCCCTCTGGGATTAACAAAGTGATCTATCTATCCATCCATCCATCCATCCATCCATCTATTTATCTGTTACTAGAGCTACAAATTAGACTTCACAAAAAAAACCCCACACAATTAGCAAACAATTAATTAGCATACAAGCACACGGACAAATATACAGTGCCTGGCTTCGCTGAAGCCTAAAGGAGAACAATGGCCCTTCAAGCTTAGGGTCATGTATCACACGTTTCCTCAGTTAGCACAATGGCACAGCCAAGTGCCCTGATAACTGACATGAGGTTGAAGGTGATACATAATTCAGTCCTATCTAATGTCTTTCAATGTGCAACTAACCTATAACATATTACTTCTATCAGAAATATAGAAACCTATTATTTCTAACACAGAATTAGAAGCAGTCAGACTAAAAAGAGCGGTAAAAAGAGGCATAGGAAGTGGTTTGAGTAGGTTAGGCATTGATATCTCACAAATGTGAATCAGACAGAATAGAAATCACCTTCACAGAAAAACTGTACTGTAAAACATTCTCACAAAACAAGATAATGGATGAAATGAACAAAAACTTGATGTAGGTCTTTTTGACAACCTGGACTACCCATGTCAAAAATTAAAAATAACACTATTAATCTAAAATAAGGCAGCTCAGATTTCATTTCCTGTGCTGCCCCTCTTCTCTCTCACCTCTCCATCATGGGTCAGGGCGACTGAATGGTGTGATCCACAAGCCACCTCGATCACCCTCTTGTTCTGCAGGTTAGTGGACACAAGCACAGGAGACACTCCCTGATTGGTAGTCCCGTTACCCAGCTGACTGTACCCGTTATGTCCCCACCCGTACAGCTGGCCCTCTGCAAAGGCAAACGATGCACTGATCTGAGAAGAGACAATATGCTGGCACTAAAATATTTCACAATACCTGTGGACGCACTCACAGCACTAGCCTTTATCACATAGATTATTTGCTCTAGAGACAGATAATCATGTGGAAAAGGAGCCAGTAGTGATGTACTATATGTCTCTCGTCACATATTGCATATGTCTGTGATCTAAAACTCTCAAACAGCTCTCCAACAATGTCTATATTTATTCCAAAAGAGTTTAATGGGGTTAAAGTCAGGGAGTTGTATAGTTCCTTTTTTTTTAATTGGTTGGTTTGGACTTTTGACTTTCCTGAAACTAAGTCTAGCCCAAATTATAAAACAGCCCTAAAGTTTCACAACAGTTTGCTTTACAGTTGCATTCTCTTTATGCAATACATTACTCTGTCTCTAATGTATTTGTTGGTGTAGCCTAATTGGGGATTGCTTAGCAAGAATCTGGCTCCAGGGCAAATCTAACTGATGATCCCTATCGTGTTTTTGTGTAATCACCAGTAAACACACAATATATGTTTAAATAAAAATAAAGTATAGAAAAAATATACTTAAAAATGTTATTCTAGTCTGGGTAATGTCTAGGTTTTCATTCTGAACATCTTTTTGAGTTTAAATGCAAGGTGATGGTGAGTTGAACTAGTGCTAGTTTCCAGCGTATTTTGAAGCCAAAGTTACTTAGCTCTTGTACAGCTTTGGCATACAACAAGGGGCTCCTTTTTAAGCTCCAGTCTCTTACTATGAAATGATAATCATTTGTGCAGGTGTACAATCCTGCCCGCTGTGTCACTTCAACTAATCAGACCACAGTTCTTACTCAAAAACGGGTACTCGACTCCACCTAGCATGTCTTACCCTCTGTAGCGAGCAGCACATGTGGCCCACTGCCATAGCTCAGACTGACCACCTTCTTCCCACTCAGACAGTCTAGCTTTTTAGGGATGATAGTGCTCGTGCTGTCCCCTGTGCCCAAGCAATTACTACAGTTCAGCCCAAACACATACACCTGTGGAAAAAAACAACCACAATACTAAGGATTCCTCCATATAATATACTCAATATCAACAGTACTGAATGTAGTTAACATCTGAGACCTTATATTACATTACGCACTAGAAAGAACTGTGTCAATACAATGAAACCCATATGCAGGTGTGTGTGCCAGTACTAATTTGTTCCTATTTTTCAGTACAATCTGGCCCCACTTTGGTCCTATTATTGTAAACCACATGCCACAAAACGCTCTCGTAAGACCGAAGACATTTCTTTTAAGTCAGTGTTGCATCTGGTACTGGTTAGCCTCCTTGACTAACTGGGTTATGAATCCTGACTGCACTTCACATCACACTCACCTCGTTATCATGCGTGATGTAGATTGCCTCATTGGCGGATGTTCCAAACACGCACGCCTGACGTATTGAGGCAGCGTCCTGTGTGCTCATGAGGCTGAATAGGGGCCATTTGCTTACATCCACCATAGCTATACGGTTGAAGCTCCAGGGGGAAGGGGAAACAGATTTGGGTGGGGCAGGAGCAGATGCAACACAGCTACTGGAAGAGGCACTGTGGCTACCGCCACTGCTAACACTAAACACACACACACATATTACATGTATTACAGACAGAACAGTAGAACTACAGTCTTAGCCACAGACATTTACAGAACAACATACATTCCTGTTGTCACATCCCACATCATTACATTTCTTTTGCGTTAATGGCTACTAAGCACTGTCATGTATTTGTTGAAGGGACAACCACAGAAAGATGCTTGCCATTGTACATAAGTGTAGAAATTATCCCTATTACTGGGAGATCATGAGTTCAAAACCTGACGATAACACAGGCATCCGTGGACGGGAGTCCAAGAGAGAAAAACTGGCTGTGATCTCTGGGTGGGAGGGATGGCATTACTCCTGTCAATCACAGCAACACTAGCCGATCAGACGTGTGAGCTCGTGTATGAGTAAGAAGGCTGATAGCACTTCCCCCCTGAGTGTGTTCGGTTGGCCTGTGACGTCACATGAGCAACATTTGAAAAAGACGTGGAGGCTGGCTTCACTGGTTGACAAATTTCTCCCAGTTTCTCAGTGGTACTGGGAAATTTCCCACCACTACCTAGCAACTTAAATTGTTACTATTTACAAAGCATAATTCCCACTAACCCTGTGACATGTTTGTGACATCAGACAAGCACAATGATGCATTTTGATATCTTGTCAATCAAATAAGATATGCCTGAAGTTCATAATGACGTCACTATGCATGATGACTTTTTTGGGTGATGCTCATGATCATATTTTTGTTACATTTATTATACATTTCTAGTGTTTAAATAAGTGTTTAATGATTACATTCGCTTTGGGGGAGCTTTTGATATGATGTTTATGTCCATCTAGGTCTGGTAACTTTTACATTAGGTCTCTACACATTTTTTCCCACTTAGCACAGTAACTGACCTCTTACACAATAAACACATTGTTCAATATCCTTTTAAATCTATTCAAAATGAACCTAATGCCAAACTGCAGTATTAGCTACAGTGGCTGATGAAAACAAACCTTTGTGTCAGGAAAAGTAGTAAATGTGCTGAAATCATGTTACCAGAAACCAGGGTTTCTGACTTGGTGCTGCTAGAAAACTCTAAAAAACAGTGAAAGCTTATTATTGAAAAGCTTAAAAGTGAAAGCTGATGAGCCTCATTAGTGACACTGCTGTCTGTGAGAAAGGCCGAATCCCAAATACTTCCCACCTGATCACGGAGTGCACTAGATATAACCACTAATTCGTACCATATGTGGTGGGCTCGTGTAGGCAGCTGAGAAACATTTAGGATTCAACCAAAAAAAACAACATTAATACGCTCGTCGCTTGGCAAATTTAATTAAAATAATTAGGTTTAAGAAGTTCAGGAAGCTGTTGTCAAAAATGTAGCTAGCGTCAAGTATGTCAACAGCTAAGATAAGCTACTAGCTAACGGACTAGCAGAGTTAGCATGCGCTTTGTGCAAAATGAACAGTCGTGTCAGCAACTACATTAGCTATCTAGCTTGCTAACTAGCCAGAAAGACAATTATTAGCTAAGATAGCTAGCTTAACTCTTGTGGTACTGACCTACAGCATCGCTCCATCAGCACACCGGATAGAACTGAGAGAGAGAGATGGAGGGGGAGGGAGGGAGGGAGAGAGAGAGAGAGAGAGAGAGAGATGGAGGGAGAGAGAGGTAGAGAGAGAGAGAGAGGCAGGGGGCGGAGAAAAACAAAACCAGTTCACACAATTAAAACAAATAAACAACCTACCTAACAATTGTTTCAGACAATATTACCAACTGGAGCTTCTACAGCTTTCAGTGTGATAATGTTATCAGCTGTGTGTGTGTGTGTGTGTGTACTACATTCACACACTCCACTTACGTCAGCCAGTAAACCAGCCGCCTCCCACTCAGCCTCACTGTACAAAAGAAAAGACCCTGATAAATAAAGTGCCTTTAGTGTGTTTATACGTATAAAATAATCTGATAACTGCAAAAATAATTTTGCAATTTTTAAATGTTACATTTGAAGCGGAATAATAAGAGATTTTACACTCTTGTAAATGTATGTATGCAGTTCTCAAAGTGAATTTATTTTTAATTTCATTTCAGAGGATGTAACCCCACAGTTATTACCTTTATTCTTGAGCTCTTATAGTTATTTTCCTATTTGGCTGGTCTTTTGAATTGTAAGCCATACCTCAAAAACCTATATAAATATATAAAACTCTGTAAATAAGGGTCTACGGTTCAACCCTTAGCTCAGGTTACTCTCTGTGCGAAGTTTCGCTATATCCACATGGGTTTCCTCTGGGTTCTCCGGTTTCCTCCCACCTCCTAAAAACACACCAGTATGTGGACTGGCTAAGATAAATTGCCCCGAGGTGTGAACGAGTGTGTGAATGTGTGTGCATGGTGTCCTGCGATGGACTGGCATCCTATCCATGGTGTATTCCTGCCTCGGGCACAGTGTTCTCAGGATTGTATTTTTTCAGTGTTTCTAGATATATAATAATTATCATACTTTAATGATACCTTAATAATTTATTCATTCATTCATCTTCAGTAAATGCTTTATCCTGATCAGGGTAATGGTGGATAAAACAAATGAGCACAATAACAACGTAAAAAAAAAAAAAAAAAAAAAAAAAACTAAAAAAATAAAAATTTGCTTTTCTAAATATATTTAACTATTTACTTACTATTTAACTACTGCAATAGTTTCCTTGATTTGCTTTGACGTTATAGTTTATTGTGCATTCTTTATAAAACCAAACAAAAGAGCTTTAATGTTTGAGTCAACAGTTTTCCCAATCATCAATCACTTAGGATTTGTTTATTTCAGGCAAATAATTAATAATCCTTTAACACAAACTGAACTTTCACGTAATGTAACAAATTAATGCATGTTTCCTGTTTCCTTAAATGTGCATGCCACAAAAGAAAGGTTACCTCCTCATCAGGAAGAATGCTGACTAACTTGTTTAGAGGTGTGTAGCAAAAACTGTCATACATAACGCAACCTGCTGTGGCTATTCAGTGTAGCTCCTGCTTTGCATTCTGCTTTCCTGAGCAAACTATAGGACCTACAAGAGACCTTTCTCCTTCCTGAAGCCTCTTCCTGTTGACTCAAATTCCTCCTGAGCACTAAAGGTAGGAGTTCATCTCAACAAAACACATCAGTGGCATCTCCTCAGGGAAGACGAAGTGTACAATGGGGCCCAATCTTCAGAAGCAGGCCAAGAAGTTCAAAAAGGTGCCCCAAGTGGCCTTAATGGGCCTGGACTCAGCTGGGAAATCCACTCTGCTCTACAGGCTTCAACGAGGGGTCATCATGGAAACTTCACCGACCATAGGCTTCAACGTGGTCACCCTGGAGCTGAACAAGAAGTCAGTGCTTACAGTTTGGGATATAGGTGGCCAGAAGAGTCTGAGGCCCAACTGGAGGCATTATCTGGATGGATGCAAGGCGCTAGTGTTCGTGGTGGATGCCAGTGACAGGACCCGCATGGAGGAAGCAAAGATGGCTCTGAAGACCATTTTAAGCGACCACAACCTGGAAAATGTTCCACTGATGGTCTTGGCTAATAAAACAGATATACCAAACTCGATGACATTAAATGAAGTGTGTCAACAGCTGGATTTAGAAAGCTGCACTGACAGGATTTGGGAGATCCAGGCATGCAGTGGTTTAAGAGGACGGGGACTGCAGCAGGCTTTCCTGTCTGTGGCCAAACTGATTCAGAAGAAGTGAGGGAAGATGGCATCAATGGGCATGACCAGTACTCAAATATGAGTTTTTGGAATAACCAGAATTCTAGCTAAAGACTGAAAGCTAATGAGAATGAAAAGAGAATGGGGTATTAACACTTAAAAGAGGGTAGATGACCGAATGAGTGACAAATCATATAAGCTGCTTCTCGACGAACTACAAAAAGGGGAAGTGTAAACAACAAGGAAGTTTCAAGACATTTTTTTTTTACTGGTTGAGACACGAAACCAAAGACATGTATTGCAGAAGTGTCAAATTTATTTATATGAATAGCTTATGATGTACTGAAATGCACAAATTAACGCATTATACTAACAGCTAGGTGAATTAACTTTATTATGCTTGACTGTAGCAATACAAAGATTGGGTATCGTAATATAACAAAATAATTCTCTTCATTGTGTTGCCATGTTTCTGTGTTGGGTGTATTTCTGAGGTAGATGTAACTTCATGGGTGTGTCTCAGATACACCTGCACATTCACTTAGTATTACATTCTGTCCTTTGTTCACCAAAACAAGCATTGCTATTTGTTAAAAAGTAATTCAGCTCATAAATGTTGAACAACAAATCTGTGCCATTATTTTACAAAAAAAAAAAATATCCATGACTGTTAAGATCCATTAACTGAACCATCAGCTAATAATAATAATCCATCCACTGTTAGGATGGAGTAATTAGGGCAGAAAACACTGTGTGGTGCACTTAGAATTGATAAAGACCATTTGTACCCAACAAAATCACAAACAAACAAACAATATGAGGAATCACGTATCTCAGTCATGGTCACTGTTCTGTCCCTCGCTGTTTCTTCCTAAACAAACACATCAAGTCTGGATATCTACTTTTTCTTATTCTTCTTCATATATTGATGGGATTTCTGTAGATCCTTCCATGACTGGCAGAGCAAGAGTCCAGGCACCACAACCCATACACCATTAAAGAAGACCAGGTAGACCCACAGGTAGAGCCAGTTGTTGATATTCAGGTTGGGACTTCCTATCAGCCAGTCTGGGCAGAAGGTCATCCAGCCTCCATATAGCTCACACACACACAGGGTGATTTGAACAAAGTGCCTTGAATGTAGAAAGAGCAGTGGGTGAGGATGTTAAAGTTTATGCAAGTTTGGTTATTTTGGAAAGAATTCATTTTAAATGTCTTTCCACAAGTGCATGCGATTTAATGAAAGACAAATCATTTACTAAAACAAAACTTATATAGATTGCTAAATCTGATTTCAATAATAAATCAAAAATACAGTTAAGTGCAAAAAAATTTTCCTCGCTCATGTTTCTTTAAATGGAAAAATATATTAAATATACCAATATTTTACAAATTAGCTTATTTGAAAATGTTCAAAAGATAAATTAGTACAGAGGATACGGAAGAAAGGGACAGCAATATTATTAGAGAATATTTATACTAAAGTCAGAAGGAGAAATACATACTTTTTAACTGATACTTTGGGTGTTTTGCACATTTAATATAAAGAAACATCTGTTTGATATATATTACATTTGTCTTCTTCCTGAAGAGGATGCTAACTTTTGCATTCAGTTGTACGTGTCTTATTAAATTACACTACCTCAAAACTGAGCACCAAATAATAATTATCTAAATCACAGAATAAATCCTGACTAGTATAGCTTAAGGCCTAATTTTGTGTTAGTATTTTATTAGAAATTTAGAAATTCTGATGCCAGTTTTACCTGTAATGCTTGTCTTTAATAATAGCGTAGACCAAAAGCAGCGCTAGGAACCCATCCAATACGACAGTCAGCAGCTCCAAGGATACGATGGTTGGGTCTGAATGGAGCCAGCGCTGATCTGCCTTCCCGTATTCTTTCCCTATAAGACATTACATACAGCAACGCTCTCATTCCAACACTCTGGGAGTCCCAGCCAGTTCATATTTTATTCTGTACCAACTCTAAACCTATCTTAACCAGGTAATCATGACCCTAAGAAAAGTGATTATCATTGGTAGATCATCAGCAGGCACAGATAAAGCTGTAGATCAGTTCTTCTTTGTTAGTGTGTGTATGCAAAACCTCTGACAGGCATCTGCCATTTCCGTCTCAAAACTGACACACTAAACAGTAACACACAGGACTACAGTCAGAGTTAACCTAGCATAAAAAATATGCAATCACACTCGAACACAAAGCTCTTTTTCAGCTTTTAACAGCATGTCCTTGTGACAATAATTGGTGCATCTACTATACTGGGACAGTACAGGGTGTTATGTGGGGAAACATTAAGTACTGAAAGTATGAAGCCTAAATTTTATCCTTGTTTATTACATAAACTGCAGCAGAATTAACCTAATATGTTTTTGAGTTACTGTTTTTCAAATTACAGAAGCATGGCCTGTTTAAGATATCAGTATTCATGTGCCTATACATTTAGGAAAGTAGTTACCCTGGCAGAGCAATCTACTTCTAGCTGCTTTCAACAGCTGCTAAAAATTATTAGTTAATCGTCGGAACCCCCCCACACAGAATGTGTAGGTGTATGTGGGCCCTCACTTTAATGGATGCCATTATAATGGAACTTTCTACGGCTCATGTACATGGTGCTGGGGCAGGAGCGTGGAGGCTGCACGTGTTAAAGTTAAATCCTTCACTTCCTCCTGTTGCACGATTAATGGGTAATTTCAATATCTAAAGTTTAATCTTTAGATCTAAATGTTTTATTAATTTATTTTATTTTTTGTCATTACTAGGCCCTTTTTCATTTTCATTTTCCTTTCTTCTGTTCCTCTTCTTACTTCTTCTTCCTCTATACATTCAGGTCCATAAGTATTTGGACAGTGACAAAGTTTTCGTAATTTTGCCTCTGTACACCACCACAGTGGATTTGAAATGAAGCAATCAAGATGTGTTTGAAGTGTGGACCTTCAGCTTTAAATCAAGAAGTTTAAAACAAGATTGCATTAATCATTTAGGAATTACAGCCATTTTTTTTTTTACAGAGTCCTTCCATTTTCACAGGCTCAAAAGTAATTGGACAACTGACTAATAAGCAGTTTAATGGCCAGATGTGGCATGTTTCCTCATTATTTCATGAAAATTTAAGGAGATAAAAGGTTTGGAGTCGATTCCAAGCATTGAATTTGCATTTGGTAGCTGTTCATGGGAACTCTCACTATGTGGTCTAAAGAGGTGTCGATGCAAATGAAAGAGGCCATCATTAGCCTGAAAAAACAAAACAGACCCATCAGAGAGATAGCAGAATCTTTAGGTGTGGCCAAATCAACAATTTGGTACATTCTTAAATAGAAGCAATGCACTGGTGAGCTCAGTAACAACAAAAGGCCTGGAAGACCACAGAAGACAACTAAAGTGGATGATCGCAGAATTCTTGGTGAAGTCAAGAACATTCTCGAGGAGGTAGCTGTATCACTGGCACTGACGGTTTACCTCAAGATGCAAACCACTGGTGACAGTCAAGGACAGAAAGGCCAGATTAGACTGCTAAAAAAAGCTCTAAAAAAGCCTGACCAGTTCTGATGCAAGATTAACTTGTACCATTATAATGGGAAGAGAAGAGTATGGAGAAGGAATGGAAGGGCTCATGATCCAAATCATACCACATCATCTGTCAAACATGTGGAGGCAGTGTTACGGCATGGGCATGTATGGCTGCCAATGGAACTGGGTCACCGATGTGACTGCTGATAGAAGTAGCAGGATGAATTCTGAAGTGTGTATGGCTATACTTTCTGCTCACATTCAGCCAAATGCTTCAAAACTGATATGACGGCACTTCACAGTACAGATGGATAATGACCCTAAACATACCGCGAAAGCAGCCCAAGAGCTTGGAAATTAAATGTTCTTAAATGGCCGAGTCAGCCACCTGACCTCAACCCAACTGAACATGCTTTTCACTTACTGAAGACAAAACTGAAGGCAGAAAGACCCACAAACAAGCAGCAACTGAAGGCGGCTGCAGTAAAGGCCTGGCAAATCATCTCAAGGGAAGATGAGACTGCAAAGGATTTGCATCAAAGTATTATTAAAATATTCCTAATATTTATCATTATGTTAGTTTGTCCAATTACTTTTGAACCTGTGAAAATGGAGGGACTCTGAAAAAAACATTCCTAAACAGTTAATGTAATATTTTGGTTAAACCCCTTAAATTAAAGCTGAAAGTCTACACATCCATCAAATCCATTGTGGTTGCGTACGGAGGCAAAATTCCCAAACTTGTGTCACTGTCCAAATACTTATGGACCTGACTGTATACACACTCCTTTCATCTGTTCTAGTCTATTGTGAGATGGGCAGGAACTGGGAGGGTGGGGGTTTGTTTAAATTTTGTTTGTGTATATTTCTACACCTGTTATAATTTACACAACCCAATAATATAAAAATGACGGTTCACAAAAAAGTAGCAACCTTTTTACTTCCACTTTTAATTAAGATTTTGACACATTATCTATACTTTCACTTAAATCTAATATCTCCCACAATTCTTCCTTCCCTGATCATTGGTCCCTGGCCATTTCTGCTAGCATAAATAATATCTGAGAACCTCAGAAACACTTTTCCTGCACAACCAATGAAAAAGTTTTTGCCTGAAATGTCTTGTTTCTTTGGAAACATTGTGTAAGCTTAACTTTTTACTACATCTACTATTAAGCAATAATAGTAGATGTAGTAATAGTAATATAGTAATAGTAATATAGTAAAGTCTTAGGCACCCTATTTTTTTTTTTTAGTATAAACTTTGTTATAGATTTTTATTTTATGACTTCTACATTATTCAGTCAGTACAAAAACATTTTATATTTCCAAACATTAGTTTTCCAGCACAAAATTAAATGTTACAGAAAAATGTTTGTATGTCAGTAAAGAAAGCAGCATATTACATAAGAGACACTTTTCAGACAACAAACATAATGAAGGCTGCTGGGTTTTGCTGCAAAAATAAGAAGCAAGTGCGACAGTCAAAGTCTCCAGAAGAACTGTGTCTGCTTCTGCAAGATGCTCAGTAACACTTACAGCTCATTTCCTTATAAAACTGCACACATTGTACCTGAGACTACTAAAGAAAAATTTGAAAGCAAAGGGTCGTCACACTAAATATTGACTTTTTTCATTTATTACTGTTTATTACTGTATTTTTTGTGCAATATATTTTGTGCATTCTCACTATACTACCTGTACACATACCCCTAATGCTTCTGCCATCGCCTTCACGTTGCACATAGCTGTATTATATCTGTACATATATGTATTCCATTAAGCCTATTGTGTCTACTGTACAGGGTTAGATATTCTCTCATATTACTATTATTATAATATGTCTTGCCATCTTATTGGTATGTGTGTTCTGGAAGCTTCATACCAAGTCAAATTCCTTGTGTGTGTGAACACACTTGGCAATAAAAGCTCATTCTGATTTACTGTAATACTTTATAGTATTTTTTTTAAATAGAGAAACATTTAATTTCATTATTTTTGGAAGCATCTTTGCCCTACAGCATTTCTGTAGCACTTCTCTGCATGTGTCTAAGACATTTGCACAGTACTGTATTAGTTATATTCATCTTTTCAATGAATATAGATGGGAGATAGATATTATGCGTCACTACCATTATTCAACACTAGATGTCGCTCAAAGCACTTTTCATATTTTAACACGTGGACTACACTACTATAACTGAATCCAAATAGGTTTGTTTAAACTTTTTTTTAAAAATGGAATATACAAGCATGAAATTAAAAAGCATGCAGTATAATACTTACACAACTCGGCTAATATTCCATCTGATGTTGCAACAGTTCCAACCAGTGACATGTAAACAAACGGACCCTCCTGCAACACCAAGCGACCACAAACCTGAGAAACGTGTTCTCTCTGTTTCCTCTTCTAAACGCTACACTCGTCTACTCACCAGAGTGATGTGCACGATGGCATCGTAGAACAGCCAGACGAGGACCCACCTATCGGTTGCTGAACATTTTTTGCCCCAGATTTGCGCCAGAATAAAAGCGACGGCGAACTGGGCGGCGCAGGCGAGAAGACAGGCGACTGTGACCGGGGTGAGAAGTGCTGGATCCTCCGCCATCGCGGCTCCAGGCATTGCAGAGCAAACACAAGCTCCTCACAAGTTGTAGAGAAGAAAGTATTAGGAAGAATCACCGAATGAACTTTAATCTTGCTTTTTGGTTGGTGCAACCATCTTGCGATTTTTAGCTCCTCCCCCTCAGATGGTCAGAGTCCAGCATTTTGCACTAAAAGTGAGATTTGCTCGAGTTTGGTTCATTATTAGAGAGAAACGGAGCATTAGGGGTTATTGTGAATCCGGGCAAATTAGAGATGATTCCAAGAGTCCTGAGTATGCAGGGGTTCAGGGGTGGCAGTAGGACTTCTGTGCCCCCTACCCTAGAAACCATTCATTCTCCTAGACTATTTTTGTTCCCTAGGACCTTTTGACAGCCGCTGTCTTCCCAGAAGGCAGCATGGTGGTGTGAGGGTAGTCCTGGCACCTCAGCTCCAGGGTCCCAGGTTCAGTCTACATGGGTTTCCTCTCACCCCCTAAAACATGCTGTTAGTAGACTGGCTACTCTAAATTGCCACTAAGTGTGAAAGAGTGTATGGATGTGTGTGGATGATGACCTGTGATGGACTGGCATCATCCTACACTGTATTCCTGCCTCACTCCAAAATGTTCCTAGCATAGGCTCTGGATTCACTGTGACCCTGAATAGCATAAAGCACTTACTGAAGATGAATGAATGAATCTGACTGTGGACGGTTGATTCTAAGAGTCCTGAGTAGCCAGGGATCCAAGGGTTGTTGTGAGAAATTTTGGTCCCTCTACCCTTGACACTGTTCATTCTCTTAGATAATCTTTAGTCTCTAGGGTCATTTTAGGTCTTCTGTCTTGTCAGGGAACTTGGAATCATCCATTACCTTCCACACATTCCTGGCACCAGCACAGGGATCCAGAGGGAACTAGAAAATGAAAATCATCTGGGGCTCGTGGCACTGTTCATAACCTGTCAAGGGGGCAAACGCTCTCTCACTCCAATGCACTGATTGACAATCACCATTAAGACACCCTCTCCTTTGGTTAAAAACTGGCAATAATTTGCAGGCATATGTCTACTGGGAATATTTTCCTGCACAAGTCACATCACTCTGGTGTTCTTGGGCCGTATTTTTTGAGAAACAAGTATAGGTCAGGACCTTGGACAGCGGCCATGACACCCCAGAAATTGCATCATTACCTGCAACTAACACTGAAGGACTAGAACAAGACAAAACATGAAGGAAAACTGAAGTGTTCATATTAGTAACCTACTGTTGTAGAAGTTCCACATTGTGTATGGTTGTAACTGATCGTTACGCCATACAGTTAAAAGCTCAGCATACACACAGGAAAGAGAAAAGAGAAGCAGAGTGCGGAGCAACTACTGAAATATCAAACAGGAGAGAGCAATAAAGAACAGATGGCTAACAGCAAGTTTATTTTGGTTAGGATAATCCATACATAAAGCACGTCCTGAGGGAGTGAGAAGTGAAATATGTCGTGTTGCTGTGGAGAGTTGTAAAAGTGGTAAACTGGATAGCAGTGGAATTGTGGGTAGTGGTAGTGCATAGGGGGAAAATGTCAATGAAGGAGAATGAAAGGGAACAATTACAAGTCAGCCAGGAGAATCAGCATAGAATTGAAATAGAATTACTGTATAGTCCAGAGCACAGCAAAGAGCCTCACTGTAAAGTGGCTCAAAGAAAAAAAGGAAGAAAAAAAAAAAAAAAAAAAAAAAGAAAAACAAACAAAAAAAAAACACTCCAGAGAAAAGGAGACATGACACCTGACAGACCCCATTTTTTTTTTAAAAACACCTCCACTGCCTAGCACTATTAAGATTTGCTCTGCTTTTAGCTCATTTAGTCAAAATGAAAAAAAAAAAGGCACAATGAATTTCAACTCGTTCATCTTTAATATGCACAGGAGTTGAAAAAAATACAGATGAGCCACCTTAAAGACTGTTTCAACGCTAAAATTTATAAAAAGATACAAACAATCGGAGGCCAAAATGCGATCTGTCGCAGTTTTTTTTTTTCTCATTGTTTTTTTAATCTTTTCTTCAGCAAGTAAAAATCTTGCAACCAGCAATAAGCTTGTATCAGTTTCTGATACAAGACAAAAAAATTTTAATTCTTTAAAGTGGCTCGTTTTTTTTTTGTTTTTTTTTTTTAAATAAGTGTCTACATAAGTTCATGAATTTCACACTTATGCAGGCCTTTGTTCATCAATAATAAATGGATAATTCCAAAAAAAAAAAAAAAAAAAGAAAGAAAGAAAACACCAGGGCTGCCATTTGTCCTCAAATCCTCTTCGTCAGTAGTCTGCAGCCAAACCACAACTACATTAGTCCAAATGTAAATGTTTGTTTTCACTACATCCCTTTACAATTAAATGCTAAGGGACAAAAACATACAACATAGCCCATTCCAACAAAATTATTTGCCCTCACAATGTCAATCTTAAAAAGACAAAACAAAGTCCCCAATTAACTGTGAATCAGTAACACAAATGTTATTATTGTTCTCAAGTGTCCCGTCAAACGTCTAACGTGTGGCAGCTTTTTCGGTTTATACTTTACACAAGAAAGATACTTTTTTTTAGTTTGTACAGTTACATTGTGTAGCAAATAAATCTAACAAACAGAAACAGCACTGCCATGGAGCTCCATTTTCCATTGCTTGTGTATACATCAAGCGAATGTCGCTTTCCAAGTACGTTTAGCCAAAATAATAATAATAATAATAATAATAATATTTATATAGGGACGACAAAAGTGTGCATATAAGACTGAATCCAAGCTGCAAATGTGGAAGCTCCACCACAGAAAATGAAAAAAATAATCTCAGTTCAATCACTTCTGCAAAGTTTCTCTCTGCTGATGATTTAAGCCTACATTTTTTTAAACATAGAGAAAATATATTCTCTCCATGTGTGGTGGACGGGGAGAAATGATAAAACTGCGCATGGGCATAACAACCTTTTGGCGTTTGTCCGTGTACGAACCTCCGTGGTTATGAAGCAGTAAAATTACTCCCAAATCATCAAGTGCGTGATACTGAACAATCCAGAAAGTCCACAAACACTTTGAAAGGGGACAGTGGCGTCCCTCAAAAAGTCTTGTTGAATTTACGCCTTGCTATGTTTAATGATGACTCCACCTGTTCCTCTTCTCAGATGGCACTGGTTACCATGCCAAGAAAAAAAAAAACATACTTGTTGGGACGTTCGCGGGTTAAATGACTCCACTGGGTTAGAGTATGTACATTTGTTTTGTGTGATTTCTTGATTTTGTGTTATTTTTCCACTTTCCATATACACATCACAGTTCCATGATGACTTCATAAAAACAAAAAAAAGAAGAATCAGTGCTAGCGTACATGCTATTTGCACACAATTTAAAAGAAGGGAAAAAAAGAAGAAGAAGAAAAACAAAAAAAAAAAAAAAAAAAAAAAAAAGACCCCCGCTTGCTGGATGAACTGCTCCACAGACTAGTCCACAGACACCTCAGAGAAGGAGAAGCATGTTCCACATGGCTTAGCAGAGCAGAGGCTGGATGTCTTAATGAAGGGTGTCTGTCCTAGCACTCTAAAATCAACATCGACATCGGGCTGTGACGTCCTAATGAGAGAAATTTGCTGGAAGAGAAATAATAAACAACGACAACAACAAAAAAAAAACTGGTTCGTCTTTTTTCCCCCTCCCATCTTCCAAATCGGCTGATATGATGGCTGGTAGAAGAACGTTAGAAGTTTCTAGAAATGTTGATGCACATATATGACTCAAGTCTGTGTGTTTGTGTATGTGCTAGTGAGCAAAACAGCAGAAATTTCTTTTTTTCTCTTTTGGCAATTGCATTATGAGTAAAGAGGTTGTGTCTCCTCCCTCTTCTTACGAAATGTGTAGACTTCACTCCAACTTCGGGAGACGCTCGAGAGAGATATTCGTATCCTTCAGTGCAATTTACACCTGTAGTTTTTATGCATCTTGATTGGTTTTGTCAGGTTAGTGAGTTGCAGGTTGATACGTGATGGTTGGATCGTGGTGAGGGGTGGCGGGGAAAGACAGCAGCAGGAGATCCCGCCCGATTCAAGTTCTAACTTGGCTCTATTAGAACTTAAACTCCTTGGTTTGGAGGTTGGATGTCGGGTCGAAGTTGAACGTGCCTCCTTGTGTTGCTTCAGGGATCAGACTTGGATCCTCATCAATCTAATCAAATAAAGAGAAAGAGAAATATTTTAGGGTTTATGAGAATGAAATGAAAGGCTGGACAAATAACTGACTCAAAGAAAATAAAGATAGTATTTTAGAGAAATGCCACACCAAGATACTCACATCATCTCCTGAAAAGTACTGATCAATGATTTCAAACGCTAGTTTGTAGATGTCCTCATTTTCATGCTGTTGCAGGTTTTCAATCTTTTCCAGTCCTGATGAACAAACATAACGTTTAGATCTTGCTGTTAAAAGAGTTCCACACACAGCAGCAGACAGTAGGGATGTTTTCAGGAAGGTTTTAAGGAACTTCAGAGTTCCTGGTTCCAGCAGGTACAATGCACAACACAGTATGCATGAAGGCTGAGAATCAGGATGCAATGTTCTTTAACATTTTGTGTACTAGCTAAAACAGATTTTTAAAATGCAGGGAAAGATTGCATTTGACAAATCAGTGATGTTTAGTAAGAAACACCACTTCAGTAGTTTCTGAATTTTTATTTTTATATTTTTAAAAGCTGACGATAAAAAAGGGTTCCCAGAACTATGACCTAGGAACTAAAATGGGTTCTGGTGCTTTTGCTGGAAACAGTTCCTGTGATGAAAAAACTCCTATTGCTTGCTTATACTATAACACTTTAACCCACTACCACCTCAAGAGGACGACCACCCTCTAGTCTGCCCTCTACACTGTGTTCTGTTTACCTCCGCACTCCTCAATGATCTCAGCGATGGTGCTAGCCTCCTCGCCAGCCATGATCAGGATATTCTTCAGGCCATCCAGAACCACCTGGACCACCTGCGAGTCCTTCACCGAGAGCAGGTTACAGAAAGGCGGGATCACATTCTGCTGCACCAAGTACTCCACCTGTCAATCACGGCACACAAGAAGAGGAACTGATAACGTCCATTCTTATTCACTGTGCTTTATAACTCACGTGTGTGCATTTAGTTAACACAAACCTGATCTTTCCTTCCACTTATTGTTAAGTTGCTGATGGCCCATGCGGCCTCTTTCTGTGTGCCAAAATCTCCCTGGAAACAAGACCGTGAGCAGAGATCAGAGAAAAATTGGCACCCCATTTTATTATTCATTGGTATTATGGAATACAAAATGCACTCCCTTTGTAGCATGTGACACTCGACCATTACAATGGAGACACGGCTGCAGAATTAGTGAAGGATAATTGTGTGTCTTACCTTGGCCAGCTGGTGTATGATCATGGGGATGAGCCCTGCATCTATCACAGCCTGCACCTGCTGCTGGTTCCCTGCGGTGATGTTGGACAGGAACCACACGGCCTCCTGCAGGACAACACCACCATACAAAGAGACACAGTCAGATATTTGCATCCTTAGAGGAGATCATTAAACCCCTGAGGTCAAAAGTAAGACATAGCATACATGCAGCATTTCAAGTACAAGTCATTTTCCTAATCATATTCCATGTTCATTAACGTATTTGAATAATCTTCATAAAAATAAAAACATATTCCAGATACAGGTTAATTACTGGTCGAATGTCTCCAGAGAATGACATGCAGTCTTCTTAGTCCAATAATAAAGTTGGGGAAAAAAAAAGCCAGTCTTTAGATATGACGAAGGGGTATCTCCTACTGGACATTATTTTGCAAAATATATATGCGTCATGGTGGCTCCAGTTCATGCTGTGTGTGTGTACACACCTTGTTGATCTTCTCTTTGGGGTGTGTGAGCAGATTGGGGAAGTGGGAGAGCACATCACAGTTGAGCACCACCTGAGTCTGCTCGTCCGTCCCTGTCACAATGTTACCCACTGCCCTCAGTGCTGCAGTCTGAGTGAGAGAAGGAAAAATACATCATCAATAGCATGCACATCAATATGACATGGTACCTAGTACAATTTCTTAAAAAAAAAAATCACCCACACACAGACCTCTTACTCATTTTTGTTATACAGCAGTTTTATAGCATGTTTGGATTAAGCATTCCTTTACCAAACAGGCATTTCTTTTTAGGAGTTCTTAGCCTGAAATTTTTTAAAAGCTATGATGAGTTCATGACTTCTGTGGTAATATCTGCACTTCCACTACAATTTACTGTAGAACTGTTTATGGAGAATAAAGACTAATATTAACTATTATTTGATTTGACAGGGGGGGGGGAAATTACTGAAAACAGCTAGCTGCAACTTGTATCAGGCAAAACTGTTGACTATACCAGGGGTACTCAACTCTTTTCTGGACAGTGACCCGATTTCAAAATTCTCACAACCCAGAGTTTAAGAATCTATGCTGTAAACTAAATACTTCGTTCGATGTCCATCCCTAAGCAACACCCCAAAATACACACACACTGCTCAGGCTAGAACCCCTAAATGCTACAACAGGCAGTGCTTTCTGAAATAACAGGCAACATGATTGGATGTTGGTGATCCACATCATTTGTTTTATTCTATTCAGAAATTCCTGAGCAGGTATTTTATTGAATCATTGTACATGCAAACAACTTTAACAAATATTACTCTCAATTAAAAATCTGTAACCACCATTTAAATTAGAAATAAGCCAGATCAGAACAGTTGAATAAACCAACACAGCTTATTAAAGTATTTTGGTTTTTTGCTGTACTAATACTCACAGCAACTCCTATGTAAGGGTTTTAGTCTCATGGTATTCTTAGACAATAGCCTCTGTGTACTAGCTTGAGGATCTGTTTAACACAGACTTCAATACACTTCTGTAAGTTGCTCTAGGATAAGAGGATCTGCAAAATGATCTAAATGGAAATGTGAATGCATCTATTTCCTCTGTCTGTATTACTGTCTAGAGACTAGATTGTGCTAAAATGTAATTTTTTTCTGTTTATTTACCTGAACTTTGACCTCTTGGTGACTGAGCAGGGGGACAAGGAAGGGGACGACACCTGAGTCTATGACCATTTGTATCTGCTCATTTCCTCCATCTGTTAGGTACGATAAAGCCCACACTGTATCTACAAGAATCTAGAGAGGGTAAGACAGAGACTTTAATGGAAAATTCAGTATTCACTTAGACTGATGTCATTTTACAGAATGCCTGAATTTCTGTAACAGAATGATGTGTCCAGTGTACTTACATTTATGTCTGTGTGGTATATGAGTACACATAGGGCAGGGAGGATCTGTTCAAGAGAAAGAGAAAGCCTCTGTAAGCAGTGCTTATACAACCTTATATATTCATCTGACTAGTCTTTAAAGCTTATGACACCTTACAATTTCTAAACAGGAAGTGGTTTGATAACGGTTGTCTCATCTCTAAAACGATAACACTGTGTGATAACACAGAGCATGATCCATATTACAATAAATATTAAAGGCCAAAACATCAGCATCTGAATTATACATCAAAGCCGGTTGCCTTTACACCTTATTTGTTTATTATAGTTAAGGTCCTATGAGAGTAGGACGAAGCAGGATTTCTACAAGAAAGCGTTATCTTGAAGCTGCAGGCAGGGTTATACAAGGATTTCACTGGGATGTAAACACACACGAGCTTTAGGGAGTTACTTTCCCCCTTACAGTAGAAAAAAACAATGCACAGATATTCACACTCACACACTCACACACTCACACACTCACACACTCACACACTCACACACTCACACACTCACCTCCTGTACTGTTTCCATGGGTGGGGGCGGGTCTTTGTTTCGGCACAGATTGACGATGACCCAGGTGACGTTCCTCAGGAAAGTGATGGGGATGGAGGGATTGATGAACGACAAAAGGGGTTTAACCACGCCCAGTGAAATGACGTAGTCTCGACACTGTGGCCCATCACCTGCATGGGTCAAATGCACATGCACAAATCAGCACTGTTCATGCAGTTCAGTTCCCAAGTCTGGTTTAATTAGTTATTTTACTAAAATTTCAAATGGCCAAAAAGATTCATTTAATTTGGACTAGACTTAAGCCATGCCCAAAACATGCCCATTCTGTTCAAATGAAAATTCCACACTTTTTAGTTTGTCATTAATGATTTTTTAAATAAATTAAGTCTGATAGCCTCAAGTTCACAAGCTTTCGAGGTCTGTCCTGTTGTCCCTGTGCCTTTACACTGTTCATATGCTAGCTAGCTGAATCTTTACTGTCAGTCACTGACTAGTTTCAGGGATTGGCGTCCATATTTCCTAGTCGCATAGCAACAGTGATGTCCATTCAAAAGACGACTCAGAAATGAGGGGAAACCTACTGCCACATCTACTTTGCTTGATGATGTTCCCTAAAATACAAAGCATTTCAAAGATGATAATTTACCAATGATGTTGCCCAGGGCCCACACGGCCTGCTCACACACATTCTGATGAGGGGAATGGAGCAGTCTCAAAAACAAGGGAACAGCATCTAAACACACACACACAAAAGAGAAGGCATGAGAGGTCAGCTGAATCTAAAGTTCACATAGCTGAGAGAAATGCTCAGGGCCTGGAAGGCAGCCATCTTACTGGATTTGACTACAGCCTGCGTCTGTGCCGAGGTCCCCGACGCGATGTTAGTCAAAGCCCAGGCAGCCTCAAACTGCAACGAGGGACTGCAGAGAGATATGAGAAAGAGGGAAGGGTAGACAGTTTGAGAAATGACATAATGAGAGAGATCAAAGGGTCAAACAAGCTCCAGACTCCCTAAAGACCCAAAAACAATAGAAGAATCTCCAAGACCTGGTGTGTACCAAATCACTTAAAAGTAGTATAATAGAAATCCTATTCTCCATCATGCTTTGTATTTACGACATATTTGACTTCTGCTATTAGACATAATGAGTCTTTGTCAGGTGCCAAATAATGCTCCATGTTCACCTCAAGCCACAATGGAGGAAGTAGCTACGCTATATGGCCAAATGTTTGTGGACACCTGACCATCTCACCTATATGTGCTTATTGAATACTTCATTCCAGATTTAGTCCCCTTTGCTGTTATAATAACCTCCACTCTTCTGGGAAGGCTTTCCACTAGAATTTGGAGTGTGGCTATGGGGAATTGTGCTCATTTAGCTTCAAGAGCATTAGTGAGGTCAGGCACTGATGTCAGGCCAGAAGGCCTGATGTGCAGACTGCATTCCAGTTCATCCCTAAAGTGTGCAGTAGTGTTGAGGCAAACCATGTTTTCATGGACCTCAGGACCTCGCTTTGTGCGCAGGGGCACGGTCATGCTGGAATTCCAGCATCTTCGGGCTCCTTAGCTTCAGTTAAGGGAAACTGTAATGCTATAGCATACAAAGACTTCCTATACAATTATGTGTTTCAAACTTTGTGGCAACATTTTAGGGAAGACCCACATATGGGTGTGATGGTCAGGTGTCCGCAAACTTTTTGCCATATAGTGTATGATTGGCTCCTCTCCTAAATAATAGTCTGGTTAATCAGACTAGAATGAGCATAACACAGATACATTACAATACATCAATACTTCATCCAGCAGGAGAGGGGTTTGGAGCAGGGCGTCAGGCATTCCCATGGATGTTGAGGAAGATAGAGGAGAAATTGGTGATGTGGTCTGAACTAACTTAAAAATATTTCACTGTGCTGTCTTGGTTGATACACAGAACCTGAATCCCTATAAAAATGGCAATGGCATAAACAAAATTAAGTCTAAATACAAGTCCTTCACTGTGTGTCTGATGCTGTAGGGCAGAAAAAGAAGATACACTGATCACATTATTTAAAAAAAAAAAAAAAAAAAAAAAAAAAAAAAAAAAAAAAGAGAGAGAGAGAGAGAGAGAGAGAAATGGGGGAGGGGAGAGAAAAGCCTGAAAAGCACAGCACAATGAGGAGCACTCCATAATCTCCTTCATGCTCCAATTGCTCTCCTTTACACTATCCATACATTTACTTGCCCATTCTTAATCTATCCATCCATCCAACTCACTCATCCAGCCATCGTAACATGATGGAGTGGTGTAGTTGGTAAACTTACTTGTCGTCCCTCTCCAGGCATTTGACGAGGATGGGTAGAATCCCAGATTTTATCAAGTCATCGATGGGAGGGTTTCTGTCACTGGAGAGTAGTTTTCTGCTCACAGAAAGAGCACATTATTCAGAACATGGTACAGGCAGTAAATAACTTGTGACATTCACATCACTATTTGATCATCCAATTAACAAAATACCCCAAACAAACACATTTCTAACCTGGCTGCTTGTACAGCGCTGAGCTGTACTACTGCGTTGTCACTGGTGGCATTCTGAAATAAAGCGAGAAACCGAGTGAGGCAGAAAGAGCGCATAAGATTGAGCGACGGGGCAGAGTGCACAGCCTGTGTGGCATTTAACAAATTCCACCATCCATCAGTTGGCTCAACCAGTCAAATCTCTTGTACACCACCATAATCCCACCATCACAGTGAAGCACTTACCTGTAAGATGGCGTCTAGCGTTACATTTTGCTAAAACACAGAAAAGGAGAAAAACAGAAAAGTGAGAAATGTCATGATTAGGTGAAGTGATTTCAGACAAAAACACAAAAAGATTAAGCATATCACATAATATGACAATTACTAAACATTAATGCAGTCATTGAAGTGATCTTGCAGATTGACAACAGGCAGGAAGAGGAAACCAGGAAACAAAGGATGAAATTACAAAGAAAGAAAAAGAAAAGGAAAGGATGGAGAGTGGAGAAAGTCAGGAGGAGATCCTCACCCCCTTGAAGTCGGCGTCTACGTCGGAGTCCTCGAGACTTTCGTCCTGTGGAACGTTGCGTTTCTTCAGTAGGTGCTCATCTCTCTTGTTCTGTAGAGGAGAAAGGTATAATGCAGGTGATGACATATGGGATACAATCTTGCTCAAATATGTGCACTTTCACATGGTCACTCGTTCACTGAATCGAGTGGTCAGTCAAACCTCACTAGCATAAATGTAATTATATTCCAACACACTGCAACCAGTGATCCTGAATAGGTCTTCAAATAGTGGCTTACTTAATTAAAAATAAAGGCAAACTCAGCACAGTGTTAATTATTTTCCACCACAAGATTAATTATTTGCTACTAGGTAGCCAACTTAATACACTCTTCACAGGCTATGACAGCTCTTAAGTGTAACCCATCATTCCAGTTTTAATGATAGAAGGTTATAAAAAAAAATTCATAAAGGTTTCCTTTAAAAAAAAAAAAAAAAAAAAAAAAAAAAAAAAAAAAAAAAAAAAAAAGCTCTAATTTTACTGCACACGAATAATTTACAAATAAATGACAAATAACCAATAACTCTTAAATTTGGCCGCAAAATCAAGCCACTAATAGCTGAAGTAAACAAGCGTGATTGTAGAACCCTGCTGTATGGTTGGCTGTTCAAAAAAAGCATTACTGCCAATAAATATATTTTATTGGTTTTTCTTGGCCAATAAATATATTAGTTACTTTGATTCCTCATTCTTCCAGAGTGTGTCATTGTATCTACTGTGTGGTATGTGATCTTACTGCTGCTGAGAATTTGTGCTTGGAGAAATGCACTAGTTTTTCTCTGTACTACACACGCAAAGCATCCACATTCCCCTTCTTCTGCCCAAACAGCCTTTTATAGCCAGAAACCACTGCTTCACAGATCTGCAGTTAGCCTCAGCACTGGCTGGATGCTGTGCAAAATCCTGCTTCCTGTCAAAACGTGCTCCAGCAACGATTAGTCCAACATCTGAAACAGCTGCTAGACTGGAACGGTTCTGTGGGCCGCAGAGTAAGGACACTACTGCACTCACAGTGAGTGAGCTCGATGAAGCGGACGTCATTTTTTTCCTTGTTTGTGACAGCAAGGGCCTACCCAGGGCCTACAAAGAAATTCCCCTCCCCCACCATGGACAGTCAGGCCACACCTCCCTGTTTTTGCTGCCTGCATACAAGCAGCTCCTCAAACATGTGAAGTCTACAGTCAAAACTATGAGGGCTTGTTCAGAGGGAGCTGAATCAGTGCTACAGGACTGCAAATTGTTCAAAGAGGCTGCTACCTGGGGTTCTTACATTAACTTTATCGAGTATGCTTCACTGCTTACTGGCTTCATTAACAAACGTGTTGACGATGTCATGATTGAAAAAAGGATAAGGACTTATCCCAACCCAACCAGAATCCCTCGAGGAAAAAAGAAGTCTGGATCCACATTCAAGCTCCTCAAAAGTGGCAATGGAAATGAGCTTGGAACAGTAAGAAACTATTTAAAACAAGTTCTGAAAAAGTCTGCAAAGAATATTAACAGACTGCAAAATGGAGACTACTTTAACAACTCTGATCCATGGCACATGGCTCAGAATGAGCTCAAAACATTCTAGGCAGGCTCTGACGCCAACGACCATAAGATCCTCTGATGACCAGATGTTTCAGCTGTCCACATATAAGGTGAGCAGATGCCTGAGGATGGCAAACACATGGAAGGCTGGAGCATGCCCAGAACAGCTAGAGGAAGTCTGTGATGATGATATCAACATGTGTGGCCCATGCTAATGTTCCCATCAGAATCATACCTGTTCCAAAGAATTCTGCCGTCTGAATGAGTATCACCTAAATCATATGAAGCGGAGAGATTAGACATGGTACACACTAAAGCCAGCATACTTGAGCGTCATTGATTCACTTTACCCACCATGACAAGAGTAACGTTTGTGCAAGAATGTTTACTATCATTATCTCCAGGAAGCTTGCCCTTGGCGTACACTGGGTCTTGGACTTCCTCACTGGCAGACCCCAGTCTATCAGGATGGGTGACCACAACCCCACCACACACATCCTGAACACTTGTACTAATAAATAAATAAATAAATAAAAATAAAAAATATGCAGATGACACTAATGTAGTAGGCTTGATCCACAACAGACCGCCTACAGGGAGGAAGTAGAACTTCTGGTGCACTGAGAATAACTTGCACCCCCAACTCAGCTCAGCAAGATTTAGGAGCTGATCAGTGACTTTAGGAAGCTGAGTGTGAACCACACACTGCTGTATAGAGTCAAAAGCGTGTTGCTTGAGGTTCACACAACTCAAGACTTCTCATAAACTCTCCTTTCCTCATCAATGGCTTTATTACCTCAGGAGGATAAGGAAGATCAAACCTGCAGACCACATCCGCACCAAGTTCTTTACATGTGGAGAACATATTGACCAACTACAACACAGCAACTCCACTGTGTCTAACCACAAAGCTCTGCATTAGGCAGCCCACTGCATCATCTGGTTAGCTCCGCCAGCCATAAAGAACATTTACACACACTGGTTTTTAAACACGTCAAGCTGCTGGTTTCCACTCTACACACACATTTCCCTCAGAACCGGAACTGTTGCAATATTGTTATCCACTCAGACAAGATTGTGCAATATGTTTGTCATCCATGCAATCGGGACTGTATGCAATGATCATGCCTGACTAACCCTGACTGTTTTCACCATACGATATGAAACAGTATTATCTCCAACTCCTTTTGCACACACTGTATATGTATATTTTTTAAAATATATCTGTATTGCAGCACGTATGGTTGTGTACTCTCGTCATTGTCTTGTACTGCACTTGTTGCACTACAGAGGTGCATCTGCACTGTATCTCATACCATTTGTATTTATGATGCATGCTGCATCAAAGAGAGCAGTAAGAAAGCTTTTCGTTACGCTGTACTGGTCTAACGACAAAGCTGAACTGAAGTGAAGAGTGCAGAGGCCCACATACCCCCATGAAGTTTTGCAAGAGTTCTCTTTCTGGCTTTGGGCCAAGAACAAGTGCCCAAGTTGTGGGATGAGGGAAGCCCTGACCCAAATACTGCCAGCCTAAGTGTGTACTCCAATAGCAACAGTGCTTAAGGTATAGAGAGGCCCAAGGCAGGGAAGGGAATAAATTGAGGAGAAATAAATATCCATGGTGTTAGAACAACAGAGTAGAACAGCTGAACTCCAGAACGTGAGAGAAACAGAAAGGTTAAACCACATACATTTAACAAATGCCACTTAAGAACATAAATAAGAAGAATAAGAAGCCAGTTTATTCCAGTAAGCACTGTTGTTCAATCACAAAACTAGTTCAAAAAAAGTTTACCGGACTGAAACTGTACATCCAAATCTCACAAAGGAGGATGTGTCACTGATACGGTAGTTTTGAAATTAAAATGCTGCTCAATTCAAAGGGTCAAAATAAAGTCGAATAGCACTGTAGTAAACAAAAAGAAGAACTGAGAAGCTGAACAAAAACCCTGAAGGTCTTGAAAAAAAAAAAGCCTCCATTTCAAAACACACTAAAGTAATATGTCTAATAATTTTACTGCAGTTTGATTAAAGGAGCAGCCTGTGAGGCGAACTGCAGTTACGGTTAAAGCGAGACTGATAAACCGTGCTGCCTCTGGTGAAACTCCAGATCCTGAGGCCAGTTACAGCATATGAATGAAACCGAAGGTTGGTTTTGAGGCCTTTCAGGGTTTTTCATGTTTCATATGCAATATCTATATTTTGTTTCGAGTGTAGTTTCACTCCTTGCTACACTGTGCATCTTTTTTTTTTGAATAATTAACTGAGTTAGTTCACTGATAGTTCAGTCTTGTGTCTTCTGTGATATGATCTTTCTTGTTAGTCATATCTGAAATGCTATATTAACCCACACAACCAGTAGATTAACTCGTAATCCTTGTCAGTTACATATCAGAGAAAAGTAAGTTAGGTAGCTTTGTTCTTATTGCAGTGGGTCTAATTTCAGGGACAGAAAAATGTAAACAAAAAGCCTTAAACAATGAAATTACCGACATCCATTCATTCCAATATTCCTTGAGAGGTTTCGATGACGCTGTGAAAAAACGCACCTGAACAAAAAAAAAAATATTTTTTTAAGCTCACCTGAGGTTGAGCATAACTGGGCAAAATAATAATAATAATAAAAAAATCTATGCCTGTCTGAATATGCCTCAGGTTATAGCTGCTACCTCTAATCTGATAAAGCTGCTGTATGAAACATTAGCAGTTCTCGCTAAATTTTGACAGATGCAACACCCAAAAAGTCCACCTGCTCCCATCAATCCCATGCTCTCCATTCAAACCTGTATCTATCCAAAGATGTACACAGTGCAATGATAAGAAAAACTGGAAAAGAAAAATGGCACTTTTGTTCCATTTAAGCAGTTACACTCCTGATTCTAGATCAGAATTTGTTGCATTAGCTTGGTGTAAACCTGTTTATCGGGTTTATCTGCAACTAAACAGCACTGCTAAGAAGGAAATCCAAGCAAATCATACTTATACCTGAACACCAGCGAGAGTTGTTGTATTGTCTAGCAAGTTATGTAGCCAACATAGCTACAACAGCACAGATAACAATACTATACAAAGATAAGTCATTATTTTGAGGTTGATAGAATATATTACAGCAACAATATCAAATCATCAAAACCTACCACGTCTTTACACACCCTTTAAATCTTTCAGTTGTCTCCAGAACTCACTTTGGCCTCACCCTTTCCTTGACCCTCTTCTTTTCCATAGCACACTTCATTCTCTCTTCTGTTTCATAGTAGAAGTCATTGCTAATCACAGTGGACTTGAAACTTGTGGTTGAACATCAGCATTCTTTACTGTAACCTCCATAAAATATATCAGTAACTCTGCTGAAACATTAGGCTTATCTCTTACTTAACAAAGCAAGCCGATCCTTGTAAGGACTCTCCATGTGTGTGAAAATAATCGCTTCCCAGATGGAACAGTCCTACCTAGGACAGTCAAGGTGTGTATTTTTGTAATATCTGTCAGGCTATAACAAACTTTAGACGTGAGATTGCTTTTTCAAAATTGCTTATAGCCCCTTTAATATTAGAGTTGAACTAATTTCACAGACCTATGCTCAATCCTTTAATGAAAACCATCCTAATAAGCTTTCATTGGGAGCTTGACATAAAGCACAAACTCCAGAGATCTACACACAATCCACTGTCACAAAGGTAAGTGTATCAGATACCTGAGGAGAATCATGCCGAGCTCAGATTAAAGGTTCCTATGTGGTCTCTCCTCTATTCCACCTACCCACACATCCACCCACATACGCCAACTGTAGCTGCACTGCATCACAAATTCTCTGATCAGCCTCAGTGTCTAATGATTAGGAAGAAAAGCAACCTTCAGACATGCGTGTGTTTAATTAAAGCTAACCAATTAAACACACAGCGCTGGTGAGAGAAAACAACTTTGTCGAAAGATGTGACGAAGCGTGAACTCTTGTTGTGTTACAGCACGTGTGCAAGGTGAGAAATGGAAAGACTGCATTAAAAGAAAAAGCTGGGGCGTATACCAGTTTAAAGGTGAACTGGATTTGAACGGTGATGAGCCTCGAGGTTCCCAACCCCAGGCACTGCAATAACATCCGAGGTCATTTTCATTCTCAGAAACAGTTACTGAGTCACTGCTATTACATCAACAGGGGGAGGCCACAACATGCTCTATTTTTACCCAGAGTCGTGGGCCAACAAGCATCAAACAGACCTCGCTGTACTTGGATCAGCCTGATTTTTATGAGAAGAATAAATGATCATAGCTAGGCTTTCTGGAGTTTATGTTTCTACTTCTCAATAATAATGCTAATCATTTCCAAAACTTGTTGAGGAAGCTGCACGTCTTACTTACCTTTCTCAGTTCGACTGTTACTTCATTACGATGTCTTCGCATAGTCTGAAAGAGAAGAAAGAGCAAAGTGTCAATGTTAAGACATCCACAAACTGGAAAGTTTACCTACACAGCATTCCACAACACAAGTCCGTGATACATTTAACTCAATTGTTAGGAGGAGCACAGCGGGGAGAGGAAGAGGGATGGGCCCTGTTTGGGCATCATTCATTTTTCATGGTGATTCATGAAATAAAATATTGACATGTCTCCTCAGTCATAAAACTCTTCTGCACAGTCTATGAATCAACAAGAGACACATTTTCAGCAGGTTTCCCTTCCTACAAACTTGGATCAGTTTATTCACAGAATCATTTATTTACAGAAAAACTACAGTGATATTCTGGCATATGCAAATAAAAATGTAGAAGCTGCAGCTTTCGTTATAAAAGCCAATTTAATCTCCTCATTTTATGATTTTATATATTTATGCATTTTTCAAATGAAAGAACTAAAAACAATATGGAGCAGTGGTCAATAAACCTTCACTAAGGCAAGCGTTAAATGTCCGGGCAGTCCTTAAATGATCAGAGTTCATCAGGGGGAAAATAAATAAATAAATAAATAAAAAAAGAAAAGTCAGTATTAAGGGTCGTTCCGAGTTGAAGGGGGGAGAAAAAAAAAAAAAAAAAAAAAAGTCATACGATTATAACGTAGTAGATGAAATGCCCAGAGAAAGCCTGGCTATTCCGGTTGAGAGAATTACAGGGCAGTGCTTTCATAACACGCATGAATCATTAGTACAGGCCCAGGCCAGGACGAGAGCGGCTTATAACAAATGAGGTGTAAAGCTGCATCCACAATGAGATGAAAAACAAGTCCCAGACTGGCCACTCCACAGAACAAAGAGGCAACCAGCCGCTGTAGTCATGACAACCGGAGAAGCCCCACAGTCACTCAAGTCTGGAGAAGCGAAGGAGCTGCTATTAAACCAATCACATGTTGAGCAGATTCACTCCGAAACCTTTCACACAACACACTACTGAATTGCCCAGTTTACTCGGTATTCATGCTCGCAAGTGACAAGGCGCTGACTTCACTCCATGTCTTGAGTCTGGGTAGTGAACATTACACCTGGCGCACGTCCATCTTTTAAACATTAAGAACTGGTAGGAAGCAAATTGCATACTGCCTATCGCAGCTGTTATATATACACAGCAACATGTCATTTGATGGGAACTCAAGTTAAGTTTTGGGGACATCCTGCGCAACAGGACTGCTCTGAGGAATGCGTGTACATAAAATTCAAATGTCAGTCTGCATCCAGTCTCAGCCTCCATCCAGACTCTCCACCCATCGGCAGCGTCTGATCTTTTGTACACTTTTCTGGCTTCAAGCTTCATTGTAACCTGACTGACTCTGGACATCTGTGGGCCGGTTTCTGACAGAGAGCTATGTAAGATAAAGCCACAGAATTAAAAAGGTTTACAGCATTATGTCTTTAAAAGTTGTTCGAGTTCTGTTTTAAATGGTTAGTGGTAGCGCTGGGCGATACTGCACCAAAAAAAAAAAAAAAAAAAAAAACACACAAAACAAAACAAAACAAAAAAACACAAAACAAAACAAAAAAAAAAAACTTAAATTTTTTTTCAACTACGAACGATTCTCAATTACGATTTCAATTTTTTTTGTTCTTACATAATGCAACTGAAAAATTAAGCAATTTATTTATAAAGGTTTTTTTTATTAGAATAGACTTGTTTCGATGTGCAAAAATAGTAACAGCACCATCTATAGCAAATAGTGCAAACAATGCTTCTTTTAAATTAATATTTAAAGAAAAGATATTTAAAGAAATTCATTTGCACAATTTGTATAGATGGCGCCTGTTACTATTTTTGCACAACTCAGTGAACCTTTCCTTCTCGACAGAGTAAATGGGGACCATGTCTTTTGTGACATGAGAAGTCAACTTGGGGTATTCTTCTCAACTCTGAGTTCCTCCCGTTTACGGAGTGATGGCAAATCAACATGGCTGCGCACAGCATCAGAAATAAACAAAAAACTTAACATTAAATTAGTTTACTATATAGAGTATACTATATATTTAAATTAGTATACTATACATTTAAATTAGTTTATTATATTCAAATATTAGCTTCAGATTAATCAACATACAGACATATTTGTTTGTGAGATCTAAAACACTGACTATACAGTTCACAGATTGAGAAAGAAAATATAGATCTCTTATCAGGGTAAGCTGCCTAGCTAAAACTTGGGGGCGTCCAGTTTCCCCACTTCGTCTGTCAAATGTGCCGAGGTCAAAAACGGCGTAATTCTGACCGGCAAATGACCGTTTAGGATGTAATGCAGCATTATAATCTACATAAACGTGTTCATCTAACTTTTCAAACCTGCACCAATTCCATATCTCTGAAGTAATATTTGCACCTTTCTTTGCTACGAGCTCAGTCCTTGGTGAAGTGCTGCCTGTTTATCTTTTTTTTTTTTAATCTAAGCATGCAGTGTTTGGGAGTTGGCATGCTGTATAAGGGGTTTATCAAGTATACAATCTTGATTAGAACATTTTGATGTTAATGTTAAAACATTACTTCGAACTAAGCGAGAAAATCACCCAGCACTAGTTAGTGGTGAGTAAAGAAGATACCGATTCGTGTTTGCGAACATGGCTCTGGGCAAAAATATGTGATCGTTTTCGGTGTCAGTCAAATGGCCTCTTTCTGTGAATATATATTTCGACAAAACTCTCTAGAGAAGACTAGAGCTCTGACATATGAGACTAGTTTGCATCCAAATTCAAATGTAGCCTGTTGCTGTGTTGCTGAAACAACAGCTCCGTATCACAGAAAATGAATAATTTCCTGTCACTTTGTCACTTGGTAGTGTGAATGGAAGCTCAGCGCTTCACTACATATTTAAAATGTTTTTTTGTTTTTAAATAAAATGTCCATTTAGCAAATGACAACCTAGTTTGCAAGCTTATCAACAATATCCAGTTGTTGAGAATTAAACTGACAGAGCAAGGAAGGGTATGAAGGGGGGGAAGCGCTCTGGAATGAACACGCGGAGATTCCACACAAGGGGGATGAAGGGAGAGATCAGGTTTGGTCTTATGACTTGGCATCTTAGTTCATGTTTCAGCACCGGAGCCCAAGCACCAACTTAAGCAATCCAAATGCCATGAACACAGAGAAAGAAACAGACTAAGAGAGCAGAAAATTTTAAGAAAAATAAATAAATAAAAAGCAAGCAATGAATCATATAAATATCTTTAGGAGCTCTACAATTTATAGTCATATGAGGAGACTGTCATGCCATAAAGGAGTATAACTGCATAAGCATTAAACTCTGTGTTGTGTTATAAACCACAGATTGTCACCAGTTGCTTGGTCCATTAATCAGAAAATGAGGCCTTACAATAAAAAAATGCTTAATGGAATTTGTGCTTTCGATGTAGAAACAAACAACAAACTTGCCGGTCAAGTGGTTAAAGTTGTGAGAACACTGTTGCTAGGCAACTGAGAAACTCATGGCCAAAGCTAGCTAATGAATGATTATTGAATTTGCTAGCTAGCAAGTCTTTGATTGAGCTGTTAAGTCTTTGATACAGACAATGTGTTGGCACAATTATGGTGGAAACACAAAATTGCCTCAATAATATTAGCATTTTTCTCAGATGAGATGTTACATTACTGAGAAAACACTCACTATGATTAATATTAAGACACTTGACATCAACCTTTAAACTGAAATTCCATGGTTTCTGCCACATTGAGGAATATCTCCAACATCAAAACGTTACATTTTGTGTCAACTCAGAGCTACTAGAAAATTTTGACTTCATAAAAACATTTCAAATATAGTGACCTAATGTAGTAATGTATCTTTTTAAAAAAAAATGGGATGCAGATGGATAAATACAGAGGTGAAAAAAGCAGATGGTTAAGAAGTCTTAGTGATGAAAAACTGAAGATGTTTACTAAGAATTCCACGCATGCCTCCCGGTCATGACTGGGTCACTACAACAGAGAAACAAAGCATGTGTTTCAACTCAGAAAGACGTTATACAAGTACAATGTGTAGCTCCAAACAACTGATTCGCTCTTTTATGGAAATTAAGTAAATTCAGACTATGTTTAGAACAACATTTAGAGAAGAGAGCTGCAGGTTAACGCATTCGCCACGTGCATGAAGCATTAGTGCGGCCCTACAGTCTGGCATACCAATGTGCAAATACTGTATATAGCCAACGTAGTGTGTGTGTGTGAGATGAGTCAGACTCAGAAGTGGACTGAAAGCAGAGCAAAGCAGTTGGGAAACACTCCATAAGCCAGAGGCCTGAAGCTTCCCCTAGTGACATGACAGCTTGGCACTGCTGAGCTGTACATAATGGCACAGTGTGCGTATCTGTGCGAATGCATGAGAGCGATGCGAGTGTTTGAGATTGCTGATAGTTTGTGAACCCACGCCTGATGTGCTAATAAAGAGGCGAAACGTATAAGACAACTTGTAACGTGTGCTCATGGCGTTTCCGTAAGAGCTTTCTCTGCTCCTGAACACCACCTTATGGGTCCTTCATAACCCCAGTCTTTATCACCGCCAAGGGTGGTGCTCGGCGATTATTTCCACCTTGCCAGCAACAGCACAGCAATAAATATGGAGCAATCTGTGTGATACTGGAGTTCTGTCAATACTCAAGTACTGGATTAATGGAATGTTTCACCTCTTTTTGCAGAAGATTCAAAGAGACTTAGTACAAGTCTTACTCTTTAGGCTGACTACTCAATTTGATTCATGATTCGCTTGATTTGATTCAATTTAGAAAAGATTCTTTTGAAAACTTAGTAACATCAGTGTGGGTGCATTGGGAGAACAAATCGTTATATCCTTAATATATTTAGCAACAGTGAAAAGTATGATGCAAAAAGCACCAGCTTTTCGAGTCTTCGCTCGCACCAGCCCGGCAGGCATGTCTGGTACTAGCCTTAGTGTTAAGTTATCGTATTGCGCAGTGTACAAATACTTGGCAAGCTGTAATGTTTCGTTCCACCACTCACTGGCAGCAGCATCGTAACTTACTCAAGTTCTCCAGCCGTTAAAGTCTTGGGGGACGTCCTGTTTGCTGCTGAACGTACGAACTAGTACACTAGTATGCTAGCTTACTGACTTGTGAAAAATGGCACACTTAGGATATGGATGTTGTTTTTAAACCCCTCTGATCTCTCCTCTCCTGATCTGAAATAAAGAGGCAGGAGGAATGTGGGCTTGATTAAGTTTAAATGTTTATTTTACCTCTCACAATATAAGCGGTATTATGACAAATAGCCTACTTTATTATGCAGCCTGCTGAATGTATTGTTCAATAAGCAGATATAATAAAATATTACGAGACACCATCGTACACTACCCACCCCTAACAAAACAGTTACTCATGCACCCATGACCAAAAATGTTACTTCCTAATCCAGCTGAATCTCTGTATAAAGCCGATCAGAAGTTAAGTTCAACTAAAGCTTAAAACTTTATAATTTATGCACTCTGACTAAGAAAAAACAGAGAAAACATGTTATCAACTTGGAATTCTTACTTGGAAAAACAGGAAGCGATTCTCAGCCCTGAGTTCAGCACATGGCATCATATCAACATGGCTGTTCGCATTGTGAAAATGATCTCTTCTCTACCTTTAAATGAGATTACAATAGTATAGACACATACATTAGTTAAATCTATAAAACTAACCACATGCTAGTTCATGAACTTGTGGTGCTCTGACAAAAGAAAAGCTTCCACTGAGACATTTCATGGAGTTAACTCGAACGCAGCATTAGCATCTCGGAGCGATTGTGTGAGAATATGGACTGCAACTCAAATTCCTGGAATAGCTGAAACAAGAGAAAGAGTGATGGCTTTTTCTTGCTTCACCCATGTGCATACTAGCTTGTGCATATCAAAGCGATAAACCTCTCATGTTAGTTACCGCCGTCAGAAACAAAACATCATTGTTTTTCTACCTGATCTCTATTTATCACATTTGTAGCACGTGTGATTGATACAGGCAAGAAACCCGACATATTGAGGAGAAAAAACCTGTTATTGGTTTTTTTTTTCCTTAAATAATGAAGCTCTAAGGGCAGCTGTTGAATTTAATAAGTATTTATGCAAAATACTCATTTTTGTAGAACAGCTTTATAAACTCTTCATAAATCCAAAATGTATTTGTAAATTAAGTAGAAACTGTAGAAATTTGTCCTTTAAAGGAATACGTTATTACAGGCAGGAATTTGTGTTTATGGTACCAACACGGATGAAGGGCGTCATGGTGCACAGCGAACCATAAAACCTTTAGGAAAACATGAAGAACCAGATATCGCTCCCGTGTTATTGCTCCTGTGTTATTGCTCCAGATACCATCCAGGGAAAGAACCCAGAAAGATAAAACTACCTAACTACAGTAGACATGTCTTCCATTCTTAGTGTAACAGTTGTAGTTTTGAATTTGCATTATATAGTCATGTTCTTTAAACATTTATACACAGAATTCAACAACTGCCCTTAGACACTTGGACAAGTGCATAGAGGTTTCTTTTCTCAATATAGAGAAATGTGTAGAAATTATTGTTTGGGGTAATCACACGTAAGCAAGCTACAAGGTAGACATAGATGATGTTGAAAAACCATGGCTTATTGCTTTAATGCAAGACTCTTTCGTGCACATCGGATGTACCGGTGCCTGCTAATGATTTGTTACGTCGTACACAAAAATGACAATGTGGAAACAAACTGTCCATGTGTTAGACATTCACGTGTATGTGTTGCCTGAACTGCCTCTACTCAAGATGCTCACCGCTGAACAAAATTCAAACTAAGCTGTAGATACTAAAAATGGATAACAAAGATTAAAATGGGCTTAAACCTCCGTAACTTAAGACAAGCAGCTTGTAGTTTGTTTCTTGTGGGTGTGTAGCGACTGCTGCTGTTGTGGCACTAATCGGTGTGAAAATTGGTTTGACATGTTACATAACCAACGCTCCCTGCTACTTCCTCCTAAGCTTTAGTTTTCTTCGTAATGTCTCTACATGGCATATTGCGGTTAGGATAAAACCACAGCTATACATTTTTCTTCCATTATTGCATGTCAAGCAGTAAACATGAACTAAAGTTGTGAGTGGGGAACTGAAGAAATGTCGGACCACATGCACCACAGGATTGGTCCAAGCCAGTTGTTCGGATTTGCGGCTCGACTGGGTCATACCTAATTTGCACGGAATTGTCAAAAATCTCAGTTTGTTGCAGAAATCGTGGCCCTGCATATCTCCTACACAGAAAATGAATCTGTTGCTTGTTAGCGTAAATGTAGCGTCAGGGGTAGTTATGATGTGGTTAACCAGCACTAAACAGGTAAACTGTTCTACTAAAGAAGTAGGTTTAGATTTATTTGGAGTGTCCTGATCCAATCCTGGCCTGAAAAGCTGGATCAGATCAGATCTTTTTTCATTTTCTAAGCCAGTTTGGTGCTGACTGACTGACAGGACACACACACACACACACACACACACCACCATGCCCATGAACACAGGATACAAATCATCTGAAAGCACGCAGTCCATCACAGCTCTGTTATTTTCCATAACTCAGCCACGAGAAGCTGGCAGAGAGTCGCTCGGTTCCTTCGAATCGGAATCGACTCATCGGTACATGCCTGACATTTATTCATTTGGCAGATGGTTTTATCCAGAGCGACTTAGCAGAGAACACAATCCAAGCACAGAGCAGATCACAGATCTCTCTCTCTCTCTCTCTCTCTGGCAGTTTCGAGACTCTCAACCATTCTGATGACTAGCAGTGAATCATTACAACAGAGCTACTATTTCATTAAACTAGCAGTACTAGTCAGTAAAAGAGCGCGAGCTTGATTAACTCGCACTGCTAACAGGCTAGCTAATATTACCACCGGCACAAACGCTTTCTCTCTCATATCTGTTTCAGTATTACTATGAAACCATGACCAGTGAAGCCATGTTGAATCGCGCTAACTATCTCTACCCGGCTTGTACCTCATTCTCTCTCTCTCTCTCTCTAGCTAGCTCGCTAACCAAGTAACCGGCTACGAGGTAAACGCTAGCTAGTCAGCGTTAGCCCGCTTTAAGCTAAACTCGGTCTCAGCGGTCACTGAGAACGCAGCTCGAGCTCAACACAGTGAGACACAAACAAAAATGTTAAGTTGTTTTTTTTTTTTTTTTAAATAACGTTCATTAACAGCAGCTAGACCGAGTGGTTCACGACTGGAGACATTATGAGCGGTGTAAATGAGGCCTTTCCCCGTAGGCCGCACCCGCCGCTCCGCATGTTGCACTGAAGCAGGTTCCGGATTCGAGCTCGAGCTGAAGCGCCGCTGAAAATTCACCGCAAAATCCGAGTCAAAAACGCGACTAACGCCAGTCACTACCGCGCTGAACGCGGGATCCGTCAGCGACAACAAGGCCTCCGACTCACCTCGACATCTCGGCCCTTGTTTTTAAAGCTCTTAATGCGATGATTTTCCAAGCCGGCGTTTTCTGCCATGGCTGTGTGTGTGCGCGTCTTCTCCGTGTGTAAGTCCGACTCGCGGCGCTCCGCTCAGACACTCAACTCGAGAAACGAGCCGCGGCCGAACAGACGTGACAGCATTATTTTTCCCCACCGCTATTCCGAGAAGTCCCGCCTTCTGCCTGTTGATTGGCTGCAACAATCTGAAATCCGATTGGACCGTTTATGGTTGTGCACGGAGGAATGAGCTAGTAGCCAATTGTAGCGCAGGAGGTGTAATAGTAAAGCCAATCCTGGTGTAGGAGGCGGGATTAGTCGGAATACATTGGGAAAAAAAATAACTCGACGTAACGGAACGTTATGGGGCAGGAACAGAGGAGCTGTGAAGGGGGGGAGGAGCAAAGGGCAGGATTTCACTCTGTGTGTTGAAAGCTGTAAACTTTTTCAGACGCATAAATAACTCCTTTTTTTAAATTAGTTCTGTCCAGCTCACATACACCCAGCTAATATTATACTGTGTAGCCGGAATACAGTAAGCGCTATGCTATGATAAACATTAAAGTTAGCAAAGATGCTAAAAGCAGTTCAGCACATCATTTACGTCAGTCCTGCGTAGATGTTGCGCATGTTCCACCAGATGACTCGCTGATCCAGTGCTCGGGGTTCATGCGCCAAAAATGTGTAAGAGGATGCGTCAAAACGCAATTTCAATATCGCAATATCTTGCAGAAGGCAAATGATGGATAAATATATTGGTTTAAAATGTACAACTTTTGAATTTTAGTTCCCTTAATTAAAATCTAACAACTGGTATGCCAAGGATAAGTTTAACTACAGCGTGTGGATGTAAAAATTATTTGCCAAAACTAACAAAGATCAATATTTTTATTACTGTCCTAACACACATCACACAAACAACACCTGACTAATCAGTGCAGACAGTATCTTAGGGTCACTTTAAAATAAGGTGTTTTACAACAAGAACAGCAAAACAAACAAAAAAAAAACCCAAATAACTTAAAACCAAATATAGTAGACCATATAGTTGATAGGCACAGCTTTTGTCCTGCAACCTTTACAGCTTAAATTTCTTTATTACATTATGTTAGTTGCATTAGTCAAGCAAATTTATAAAGACATGAACAAAAACACAAATATTAGACAATATGTAGTGATTTAACTGATACTACCATCTTATGATATTTGGTAAAACCATATGTTTCTCACATACACGTACTGTTCAAGAAAAAGCTTAAATTAAGACATGGCTTGTTTTGTACTAATGCAGTAGAGATTTTTGTTCAAAAAGAGTCAGTAACGCATAAATAGGCACAAAATATGATTCCAAATTTGGAAATTTCCCTAACATTGCAAATACATTTCACATTTTACTGCAGGTCAGTTGTACTGTGTCATGTCAATTGACCCTGATTTACAACCTCATTTAGAGGAAGAATTTATAATAAGATCAGATCAGATTAGAGTATTGTTTAAATGCATCCTTTTTTTAAAGCAGCACATTATTTGTAATCCAAAACAAAGTGCGATGAATTTGGAGAATTTTGTGCAGACATACAAATTAGAGTCCTAATAATGATTTCCTGTAAAACATAAATTAGGGCAAAGTTGGAGTGTTCTGACTGCCAACAAGGATCGATTCTACATCATTAAAGAAATTACTGAAGATATAACACTGGTCAGTTGCACTTTTGAACCGGCAGAGTGAAGCGTCAGCCACATAATCACAAGCACGTCATTTCCACCGCCTGACTTCCCCAGAGACGTAGTAGTGGGAATAGACACGAGGACTGCTGTCTGGAAAGCTGATGTGCTCAGAGTCTCCTGAGGATCAGAAGATCTGCTGCTCAAAAAGAATCTTTTGGTAGCCTTGAGGAGGAGGATGGTAGAAGTCACTAAACTGACAATCCAAAATTGCACTGTCGTCCACTGCAAGATAGGGGAAAAAAAACAAAGAAAGAATGAAATAATTTGGAACATGTCATTCATGCTACTGAAATAATGTACGCAGAATAATAAAGTGTTCCGCATGCTGTCTTATACCACAGCGCTGCTGAATTCTCAGGCTGACTGGTCAGACGGTGTTGATTCATTTTCTGTAACAGCAGCTCTGACAACTGATAGTGCCAGACAACTAATAATAGTAATGCACTCATTTTAATACGTTATCGTTTCTATAGTAGCAGCTCATTCACAGGGACTGTTATGTTGGGCTCATATAATGTAAGCCTAATAATAAAAAATAGATTAAAATATGTGCTGCTGTTTAACAAAGAAAAATGTATAATTGTTTATTGATGTGGTGAAGTTTTCTGTAAGGAGATGTTTATTTAACATATATGGAAGGAGTCTCCAGTGTCAGCTTTTTGTAACGGTCAGTATGTTTTCCACCGCAGGAGAGTCTTCAGGACAGAGCACCTTGCACTTCCTGTTTTCTCAATGACATGACCAGCTACATATTTTTGTCTTAATAACTTGAAAAGAGAGAAAAACGAGAGGCTGATGAGGGGAAAAATGTTTAAAGCTGCTACAACGTATGTGTAACATGAACTAACTTCATCATTACAACTAGAAATGGATAAAAAGTATGACTTTTTAATAAATTAAGAATTGTAAGCGTTGGCAAATTGCTGTGAAATTACTCTATAAGAGGAAGCACAGAGGTTTTATGCGGTGATAACGATAACTCCACTTGTTGGACTGCATCACACCGTCCTGTCATTGATTAGTTGCCTAGAACAGCACAAGAAACTCTTTTTTAAAAAGGACAGATATATGAATAAGCATCACATGCAAATTTGCAATGCCCTTATGTCTTCCTGACACTTTTTTTATACAGTGTAAATTTCCCCAGATCAATTACGAGTTAGTCACAACAACAAGTCTATTTAACTTTCATAACACATGGAGCGAATGCAGGCCTGTTCTACTAAGAGATTCATTTTATAATTTAGCAAAATGCAGTGATTCTTAACCTTGCTCCTGTTATACCCTTGACCTGAATACAGTGTTTTGTCCTTCTTTTACCAAACCTGATCCGACTGACTGGATAATTAACAGACCTCTTATTAACAGTTACTGCTGTCGTGACATCACGACATCATCTTTACAAAGGAACCCTTTAAGGACCCTAATCATGTTAATTTACTAAATACTTCATTTCATAAGTAATAATAGTGATAGATGGTAAGTACCAAGCAAGCTAGCTATTTATGTTTAGCTACCCCTTAACAACCCCTAGTATAATGCCAGTCAGCTAGCTGGCACTATTAACTAGCTAACTAGATACCTAGCTTTCTGTTTAGCCAAGGTACACCTTGTTACCAGCTAGCTAGCTTTAGAAAACCGTTTCTAGAATATAAGGATACCATTTGTCCATTTTTTAAATAAAGTACGTATAAATAATGAAATCTGGCATACAGGTAAGATGATCATGTGATTTAACAGCATTAACAGTATCTAGGATGTTAGGGCGAGTCACTACAGAGTTATCGGTCACAGTAAATAGTTAATATATAATAAAACCAGAACCAAAGCAAGTCTGTACAATATTGGTATGATCTAGACATGATCTATATTTGCTGATTTGCTTATACAGTAAATATTCAGTAATTACTAATGAACTAACCACTTCTCTTTCAGACCCCTGGAAAAAAATCACTAGTTAAAGTAATTCAAGCTGTGCTGTATGTGTGAAAGAGATTAATAACGTGATTTTGCAGAGAAAAATCAACATCTGTTTCCACAACATGCTGCCTCACCATATACTACAGGGAAAACAGTTCCTCGAATGCCTGATGCTGGACAGTTCATGTTCTTCCCGTTCAGGTATAAATTCATCTCTACGTGGTCGTACGAAACACCCTGCAAATGAACACAGACAAAATAAATTAGGTAAAGGGAAAAAAATGTGCTATCAATTAATAAACAGAAACAGATAATCACGGATATAGTGAATTGTTTGCAAAATGCTGCGGTATAAGAATAAAGAATAGAATAAGAACAAAAAAACACCTCATGAGGCTCTGTTAGTGGAAAATAATCAACTTCAGAGTGGTAACAGGGACCTCGTGCTGGGCTGCATCACACCACCTGGCACTGATTATTTTCCCAAACCAGCACACCCTGTTGTGTTTTATTCCTTACTGAAACTCCCTAAGCTCTGAAGCCAATGAAGTGTTGTCTATGTAATGTAATATAAAAGTGTAAATTTAAAATGTAAATGTATATTAATCATAGGTTTTCTATCTTGCCGTAAAATTTGACAAAACCCGCCTTCTTGAAAAAGGTGGCTCTCTGATTCGCACTTGCCGGGGCATTAGGCACATGGCAACACTACAGCCAGCCTTAATAATCTCAAACCAGTTTCACTGTTGCTCCTGAAGAGCCTTGTTGCCTCAGAAACTCACCACTACATCTCCTTCCTGTGGCAGGCTGTTAGCCGGTAACCGGTTCTTCTCCTCGTTATTATGGTACACGGTTCCATCTTGCCGAAGCACCAGGCTGTGTGTGTCTCTGCCCATTGGGACTTGGTTAAGGTTAGCTTTCTGTGTAGCCACCCCTACGCCCCAAACACCTGAAGGAGCCAAATGTGAAATAATTACCACAAAACTAGCAGGTGTGTTAATAATATAATCAATAATTCAGACCATTCACAATGATGTACAAAATTTCCTCAAGCTATGGTTGTGTCATGAAATTTCATGGCCAATGTCATCTCTCTATTCTAGCTCTTCTTTTTATTTCAATCAAAGTCTTTTACTGGAATAACGAAGGTAAATAAAGGGAATCAGGAGAGGGTCCCAGGAGGATTAGTGGTTAGGCCTCGGTGCTCTGTCACCGCCGCGGCCTGGGTTCAATTCCCGGCCAGGCAACCAATCTCAGCTCCTGGGGTTGCACACGACAGGATAAAATTGGGAAGGGTTGTGTCAGGAAGGGCATCCGGCGTAAAAACTGTGCCAAATCAAATATGTGGCCCGACAATCCGCAACAACAACAATAAAGGCAATCAAGAGCTTGGATTACAACATATTTGAAAGTTATAATAATAAAATTTCAAATTTAGTGGTTTGTCATTACAAACCATTAAACAGTATGATGGAAAAAAAAAAGAAAAATGAAAGGAATAGTAGTGAACTCCACAATTACTGGCACCCTTCAAGAAGACAATTAAAATTATTGTACAAAATAAATATTGGACACAATTATTAAGGAGAAATGACTTTAACAAAAAAAAATTTAAAAAAAAAAAAAAAAAAAAAAAAAAAGTAGTTTGTTTAAATAATAGTACGCAAATGCATACAGAGCAAACTAACTGGCATCCCAAATACAAATCAAACTCTTTTTTGGCCATTTTTATAAAGAGTGGCAATAACTGGGGTTGACTACAATTAAAAAATGAACAAAAATAAAGATATTAACAGAACAACAGCACAAGCAGATAAATAGATGTTGTAGATACTAGACACAGGATATAGCTGATCTTTTGTTTGTGTATCAGTGCACAGAAACATGTTATGTTGTGTAAAATTTATTCAGACTAAACTTGTCAGGATGCTGTTTGAAAACACTGACTGATGCATAAATTTGTTAAAGTAAAATTTTAACTTAACTTGTTGGATGAATTTGTAGTTATTTGAATAAGTTAATAATTGGACAGATGATTAAATGACAGCTGGCTCTGTTATTCAGTCTTAGGCCAGTAATGGTCATGTTAGGGTTCAGCTCTGATTCAAAACTCAGCGAAGTGGGCTGTGTTCAAAATTTCAGCCATGATTGAAGCTTTAATCACAAAATTTTAATTTTCAGAGGTTTCTAGGACGTTGAGGAACATGCACCAGCAAACAGTAGTACCTCATTTTTAAAAACCCTATAAATCTATGCTTTATTATAAAAGGAAATGGACACTGTGCTGACATCCAATTATACAAGATGGTGTACAGCTGAAATTCAACAGCATGGCACCAGTGGTGTTTTTCAGGAAGTGCCTTTATGGTCACGATTCTAGTGCTGACTACAGTGATAGGTTTAGAGACAAAACGAGACAAAAAAAAAAAGGTAAATGGAACAAGCACAGCTTAGTTATGTCCAGGTGAAAGATTAGTGATAAGTACATGTTAGTGGTGTTAAATTCACAGATAGTCGCGGATGAACAGATCTCTTCATTAACGTTTCCAAAATACTGATTAAAATGCATTTCCATCTATTAGATTCTAAATGTCTCCTGCTTTGAGCCCAGTGTTAGGCTGTGGATACACAAGCATTTACTGAGGATAAATGAATGAATGAATGAATGAACTGTCTATCTGTTCTTTTTTTTTTTTTTTTAAATCCAATCAAGTTCTTTACTCCAGTGGTTCTCAGCCCTTCTGTTATTGGCTCTGAATTGATTTTTAGATTTATTTAGTTTTTTTTGGACAAATTCGCGTAGCCTTTCTTACAGCCACTCTCTTTCGCTCAGCTTATATGACGTTGACAATATAAGAGATTTTGTGGAAAAGAAGCTCTCAAAAATATCTTTCTAAGAAAGAACAACAATTAGGATATTTTTTGTTTGTTTCCTTTTGAGTTTTTTTTTTTTTTGTGATATGCAAAGATCTGCCAAAATGTGAGACTTTTGTACAAAGATTTGAAACAGACCATAAAAAAGGGGTGTTTTTAAATGATCAGTAAATAAAGTGAACCAGCCATAATTTAGACTATTATACCGTTATACCATGGAAATTTCAACCTGTACCACTCCTACTACATGCCAGTTTTGCTGAAGTGTAACAGATGTGCACTTGAACTTACCTGTGGACTGAATCTTGAACTCAAAGTAGCTCTTGTTTTGATGGAGAGGAGCGTTTGCCAGGCAGGCCCCTGTGCCACATATTCTTCTACCACTTTTTACAATAACGACATCAGAGCCTGAAGTAACAGACATGTACACAAAACACACAAAACAACCAATCAGTAACCTGAGAGAAAGACTTACACTAGGTACACATCTGTGTATGAACTGCACTCACAGGCCACACAGCTTTGTATGTGAACTCAGCAGGTATTTTAGCTATGTTAGCCATGTTTATGTCTCTGATTTCTCGTGTATAATGTCATCTGGGTGACGGCTCTGTCACTGCTCACACTTCTTACCCATGTGATTAGTGTCCAGCTGCACTGTGGGCATTTCTTTCAGCGCGACGTGGCCAGAGCTTCCGCGATCACAGCAGTCCAAACAACACGAAAACAAACCCGCCATGATGATTTAAAAACAAAAACCTCACGCCTAATAGTCTCAAGAGTCGCCTATAATACGCGAATTTGTCCTTAATCTGCGCCAATAGAAAATAAAGCTATTTGTTTACTGCTCCAGCTGAGGTCATTTTGCCCCCGGATTCACATCCGTGCGTCTAAATACCCGGAAATGACGTACATGCAGTGCAACGTCGAGAGAAGACAAACAGCGACCTCTAGTGTCCATTGTGAGATTATTATTATTATTATTATTATTATTATTATTATTATTATTATTATTATTGTTATTATTGTTATTATTATTATTTCTTAATAGGTGACAGACCACAAACTCCACAAAGTCAAACGTGATTATTTATGTGCAGAAAACACAAACAAATATATCCTTTGAGCAATGTAAAGATTTGTAACGTCGAAATCCTAGTGAATTTTACACATAACTCAAGTAATGAGAATTTTTATTTACACAGTAAGTAGTAAGGGGAAACCTGCTCAAGTGTTTGGACTGCAGTACTCTAAATGGACAGATGAGAAAGGATTATTTAGTTGTTTTTATTTGACTAAAGTGTCGAATGTGCTGGTGAGAAGGTGATAAAACTGGGGAGATAAAAATGAGTCAAAGTGACATTAAAATCGGTGTGACCTCACAGGCTTAACTTAGCCTCCCACCGCTAAGTTTTGCATGGCAACAACACCTCATAGGGAACTGCTGAGAAAAAACCGTTAACGTTTGAGAGCTATATTTGTATTTAATGAACTGCTCTAGAGGTCAGTTACGTCTTTGTGTCGTATTTGAGTGTGTGAAGTATTTTAAAGCAATAGTTTTGCCGAACTTCACTCGATAATATTTTTGAAATCTGCACGGCAACAGTCGCCATGATGACGCTCGCGAGGCGCCCTAGTAACTGGCGCGCGCCGTTTCTGTCCAATAGAAGCGCGCTGCGCTTCACCCCGCGCGGACACCGAGCCTCAAACTGCAGCCAGAGGTTTTTCTTTTTTCTTTCGGGATTTCCCGTTTAACCTGAAACAATTGAAGCTACCGTTACATGCAAAGGGCCTTTCGGGCTACCCGTAAACAGATGGCAAGGTAAATGGACCAGGACAAGGTACAGTAGGTTGGTGCTGTGTGATGATGTGTCTGCTGTGAGCGTTTCATCTTTTCCAGGTTGCGCTTATTTATTTATCTCCCTTGTTATAGGCTGGTCTTTGCTTCTTCGTGGCAGCACTTTGCTCAGAGATTTGGAATAACTTCCGTCGGCTTTCTGTACCACTGGTTAGATGATGCAGGGGCGAAATGCAGCTGAGAGATGGTGTAAAGTCTCACGTTGATGTCAGACGCGGCGGCTTCTTCAAACGAGCGAGTTATTTCGAGAAGGTCGATTTAGAGAAACACTGATTTTCTAAGAGGCTTTGTCTTTTGAATTGCAGTGGAACTGCTGTCCTCTTTGAAGATTACTATCTAGATTTCGCATCAGGCTCCCTGAGGGCTCTGCTGCCATGTCAGCGTAAAAAAACTAAGGTTGTGTCCTAGCCTGCAGCTGCACTTCTTATCCTTTACCCATGAAAACAGCCACTCAGACAGATGAGATCTTTCCAACACTCATTTTTATAAGGTATATACTTATATCAGCTTTGCTTATTGATGTTTGTAAAGACTCATAACTAGGGAAACAGTTATGACAGGATGCATTTTAGACGCATGGAGTCTCGGGTCTATTACTTTTACGACACAATACTCATATTTTCCCTCGAAAAACCGTTTTAAGATGCTTTCTCAGCTTTGGAAATATGTGCTCGTAATTTGGGGGGAAGCTACTGAAAGTGCACAGTGCTCACAGCTAGCCAAAGGGTTCAGTCTTAAAAGTTGCAGGCGTGGACATGGCACGACCAAAGACGCGGCACCGACTTGCATGTGTATATATATATATATATATATAGTATAAATACATTAACAAAATTGCAACATGAAAATGTGATTGACCGGGATGGCAGCACATCTGTGTGTACACCGAGAGCTGCACTGTGGTTAGCTGCTTGAAAATAAGGAACTGAATCAAAACGCGCGCGCAAAAAGAAACAGCGTACCCCTTGCGCGCGCGCACTTCTCTCTCTCTCTCTCTCTCTCTCTCTCTCCGTGTGTGTGTGTCAGCTGAGTCATCATCTCTGAAACGAGGACATCTCATTTTCCTCTATGCAACCATTATTATTATTTTTTGAAACAAAACAATAGATCTCATCACATTTAAAGCTTAAAAACAAGGAATTCAAATCATGCCATAATCCAAGACTGACTTTCTCAGGGAACAGGGTACTGAGCGATACTTTTCCTTGTCGCTACGGTGGTTCCCCTTGTTTTTTTTGTTTTTTTTAACCTTTAATATGTATCTTTCACCTGGAAGATGGTTGTAGCTTTTAGTGTAAACATTTCAAGCTAAAGCTTGCAGCTTTCTAGGTGAAAGGTATGGCGTAGATGAATGCTGAATGGTACCAAGACGGTACCAGTGACAGGGAAAAGTACAGCTCAGTACCCTTTTTCTAAGAGTGCATGACATTATGAGACGTGTGTGCTGCTTTCACACAATATCCTTAGAAATTGTTAGAATATACACTTAAAGTCTTAACTGTGTCTAGGTACACCATCCTGGATACCAACACTGTACAAGTTGTATAAAGAACTGTAAAATGGATAACGAATACTGGGACTTTGGCTGTGCAGTGTGTTTTTCTTCTGTTTACTCAAACCTTTAGCCATCCGTGAGTATTATCTTGTCTCTTAAACAGATCTGAATCCAACCTAAGTGACGGCTTTTAAAAAGACTGCCTTAATCCATTGACTAATCCAGTAATGTTTTATTTTTAATAGTTTTAGTAATAGTTGCAGTACTAAACTGTCAGCACCTTTTCTTGTCAGCTGGGGTGGTACACTTATCTTTTGTATGTTTAACATGTATCTTTCACTTTGTCTTTAAAAAAGATTTAAGGTACATCATTTGAGCGTAATGACCTTTCAGGGTAAAGCGTTAAAATGTACACTGCATGCACCTTCTAGGTAAAAGATACATACTAAATGTACTAAAGATGTACGAAGTGACAAGAAACACTAAAACCTACCTAAGAATCAGGGTAATTAATCATCACAGTAATTTGATCCTTCATCTATATCTTGTACACGTCACTGCTGGTGATTTGGTTTTGTTTAGCATGTCTGAGGTGTTGCTAGGTAATGGATAAACAATGCGACACCTATCCAGTACATTAGCTGATGGCAGGCTGGTAGTACTGGACGATCAAATATTCTGTGAAAATGAAAGGCCAGGATTTTATCACTTTTAACGTTGGAGGACAAATTTTCACCACAAAGGTGTCCACCATTAGAAGACATCCACACTCAAGACTTGCTCGCATACTAGATGATGCAGATCCTGAGTTTAAAGTTGTAAATAGCCAAGTGTTTATTGACAGAGACTGGGGGTTGTTTCGGTTTATAATGGAGTATCTGAGAACCGGCCGAATCACTTTATCAGGTGAATTTGAGACTGATGGACTGCTGAGTGAGGCTGAATTTTACAACATCAGCGCTCTTTCCGATTTTCTGCGCAGCAACAACTGCTATGCGAAGAGCGAAATCCTTGAGCTTCGCTTTGTCATTCAAGATGCTCAAAGTTTCTTTAGGGTGTTCAGTTCCAAGAGCACAACCCTTGATGCGCTGGCCTCAAGAATATCAGTGTTCATTGAACAACCCACAAATCTTGCTCAGAATTTGATGGAGCGTCTTCCAGTGCATCGACCCTCACACCATGACCTCATTTTTCAGTGCGGTGCTGACTGCTCTGATGGAAAACAGTTGTCTGCAAGGTGAGGCGAGAAAATGTAAACTAGCATCCTGTACAATCTTGTATAAATGTTGTATTACACGTTGGTGTATTTTATATAAATGAATATATGACAGAATTCAGCATCTTATTTATGTTTATGTGATGTTTCAATAAAGTTAACCTATTCGATATAAGCTGGTGATAGATAGCTTGTGCTAGCACATCTGTTTCCCCATCTTTTTATTTACAGATATGTCACTATTGAGCCAGATGAAAGAAAACTCCTCAATGCCACAAATGTTCTTGGCCTGATGGTGGACACGATTCTCAGGGAGGGCTTTCGCCTAATCAGCACCCGCACGGTTTCTCCAGAGGAGAAAATTGAGTGTTACACTTTTGAGAGAAGGGGGACTCGAAATATTCTTATCATCAGCAACCCCTATAAAGCAGATGTATCACCTGTATCAAAACAAACAGAAAAAAGTACAAAAAAGGGCAAATCACAGAAGTGATCAAATCAACACTTGCCATGCATGTGGAAAAATCCCCAATGAAGAAAAACCAAAAAGAAAAAAAAAAGCCATCAGCCAAAGTGAGAACCTGAGGCAATTTGAGGTTTCCCAGAAGATGGCGATGCTGTGTTATTTAGGGCATGATGCATTTGTAAAAAATATTAGATAACGTTTTATTATTTCATAAAATAATGCCATGTTTTAAACAATCAGCAGTAATGTATAGTTAAAACATTTTTGATATGTCATTTGTTCAGACAGGCTGATCATTTTCATTTTTGATTTTTACTAGTTTTTCTATTATGTGCTATTTGCATGACCAAAGAGGCCTTTAATGTTAGACTCTTCATAATGTAGCCCACTGTTAATATGGATTACAGTATATACATGATTTTAACAGCCTAGCTTTATAATATCTTTGTTGTAATATTGGATCTGCACAAAGTAAGACAACCAGTTATAAACAGTTTAAGCTTTATTTGGATGTTACTTTATTTTCTTGCACAATAAATCATCTGTACAACAATTACATAGCAATCTGACATTGCACTATGAATCCACAGTAATCATTTATGCCACATAAAAGGTTATGGCCTTAAACATGTATGTATACATATGCAATATACTTCTAATCAATTCAGGCTCCTTGTACAAACAAATGTCACGTTAACTACTACATTCTTCAAAACACTGGCAATTATCAGAGTGCTGAAGGAGGCCCGCTCAGACTTAATATTTCACGGTTGTTGGCATGCTGTAGTGAGAGATGACCTACCTCCCCTTTCCCCTCTCCGTGGCTGAGACTTGTGCAGCGTGAGCAGACGCAGAGCGGAGTGGACGGTAAACGGCCCGCCTAACTTCAGCAGCACGGTCAATACTGGAGGATTCACTATTGGTTTAACTCCAATATTTACGTGCTGCTACAGCCAGGCAGCCAGTCGCGGCGATGGTCAGGAGCCACACACACACACACGCACACACACAGTGACGTTCACAAAGCTACCGTTTTTGCATACTTTCCTTTCCTTTTGATTCGGAAGCGCGCTTGTCCCGGCGTTGCTGCCGCAGCACAGCACGGCCTGCACCCTCTTTAAAAAAACTCACAAACCATTCTGTGCTGCTACGGCACCGCCAGGCCCCCCGCGCGAGCGCGCGCACGCGCAAACGCACTCGCGCGCGACCGAAAACACAGACGCGCTAGCCCGCCCGCGCGCGCAACCGGACAGACCGGGGCTTCCAACCCTGTAGGCACAAAGACCAAAGAGAGAACTTATTAAACAAAAAAAAAAAAAAAGGGTGCCGGTGTCAGGGTGAAGATCTTTTCTAAAAACGCTGACATGAAACAAGACAGACTGAGAGTGAATGTACCGGAGACTCATGCATGGAGTGCGGTGTAAGATAACCAACCAGAAGATGCGATAATCAAGACGCGACCTTTGAATGAAATGAATCAGTAATTTGTCATGGTGGTGATTCTGGTATTAAAACACATTAAACATGACATTAAACATGACATGCAGATTTATTTATTGAGGGAGTGTTTCACGCGCACTTTCGCAAATTTGGATTTACTCCTAGTAGCTTACACTCTGACAAATAATAATAATGCGGTAATTAACTACATTTTGTGTTATGACGGTTTTAATATACGTTTTGTAACACTGTATTAAAATAGAGAGAGAGAGAGAGAGAGAGAGAGAGGTGGTCAGTACATCATTTGGTAAATAATCTTCAGATCAAGCTGTGAACCGACTTTAATTTTCCCTCTCATCTGCTGCTTTTCGATTTTTTTTTTTTTTTGGTGCACGAGTCAGAATTAGATGAGGCTCGTGCAAGTAATATAAAGTAGCCTTTGCCACTAGACTTTATCTTAATCCATTTTTGTGTTAAAAACCTTAGCACATTTAACACACACTGGCTGTACTGAAAGTAAGTAAATGAACTCTAACTGGACTCACAGGTGTGTTAACTAACTCCAGTACAGGTTTGACAGTGGAATTAAAACAGACGGGATCTTTCTCTAAATTCAGGATCATCCAAACACAATGACACATCCTGTGACTCTAAAATCTGAATTAAAAAACAAACAAACAAAAAAAAAAACTGCTTAACCTAAGCTTGTTATTCAAAAAAAAAAAAAAAAGTGGGAAAGTAAGCCTTTTTAAAACATACAGAGGACACTCAATACCTTTTACAATTGGACTCATGGTTAAAATAATAATAATAACTCCACCAAGTAAGATATTGCTTTATGTTTGGCACAGTTTTAAAATGGTGGCTCTCTATTTATCAGTACTGCCTTCACATGTCATGTAAATAACTGATAATACTCCACACACACACACACACACACACACACACACACACACACACACAGCCTTTTTGCCTAAAGGCATTCCCCACTCCCCTACAAACCTATTGTACACAACACCTTTGCCTACCAACTGTTCACTACCACAGAAATAACAAAAGAGAGGCTGACACACAAGAGCACACCTGTATTTAAATAATTTTTTTAAAGCCTTAGTAAAGAACCAGACTAACTAAACAAGACTGACAGGTTTCCCAAATTGTAGTGGCAGTGTCGAAAAGTTTCAAATTAATTGCTGTGTAAAATTTCTAAATATGTTCAGTAGAATCTTAATATCAAAACAATATTTCCTTCATTATTGTTCATACTCTGAATTATCTGTCCAATCTTACAATCTTGCTTTGGTGTGTAGTGACAGTTGTGTAATACGGATGTGTGGTTGTGTATTAGTCAGACAGGGGAACGCACTGTAAACTGTAAAATTACATACAACGAAAAAAGGGCTAATGTGGTCGGTTTTCTAGGTACCATTCCATGATACAGATAAATTACAGCATTTACTCTGACTGCTTTTTCCCCCTGCCTCTTTGAGACAGCAGCAATTACAATTACATAATCTACTCAGTGAATTTTCTTTATGCTCCAACATGCATCAGACATCCAATCTCACTCACTGTTCACTGATAGCTGTGTTGCTTATATTGTTTTAGTATATTTTTATACGTACTATTCTTGGACGTGGGGCATCCCGGACAAAAACCCTTGAACATTGTGTGGCTGTCTCAAACACACACACACACACACACACACACACACACACACATCAACATACGATTTAGAGAAATTAACTAATCTACTTACCATGGCATGATTCAGAGATGCCACTGTCTTTAGCTGGCATTGTGTGTGTAACCACTTTAATTGTTCTGTGGAAAAAAAGGAGAAATAAAACACATTACTGAAATGCATGGACTCACATCACTGGCGTGTCTGGCTGCTACTGTTCAGTGACTGGTTTATTTCTGTTTTCACTACTTTTACAGCTACACGTGGCATTAACACATGAGGTAAATTGTTTCAACAATTGTGGTATGCACGGATTAAGATTAATCACGGTTTTATAGTTTCTATGCGCCTGGGCGTGTGTGTGTGTGTGTGAGAAGAACATTTTTTCTGCACTTTAATAATTTTCCTTTTTTTTTTTTGGTCTCAGGTTTTAAGACAGTAGGAATGAAGAATCTTACACTGTACAGATTTTTTTAAATCAACACTCTGCTGCATGCTTTCTTAAGGTGACACAGTAATATAGCTCTTTAGAGAAACTTTAAACAGACTAACTTTGAACAGAATTTTTATTTGACTTTCATTCAATGAGCCAAAAAGTATACAAATCTGGTACAAACTGATGTACTTAAGCAATCTTCTTCTTTTTTTTAAAATCTATTTTCGCATATCGAAAATCGATGAGTCATCACTCTGACATCAACAGCAGTGCTGTTAATATAAACCTGTCTTCAAAAATGTTTTTAAACAAATTATTTAATTATAGTCATGTGGACTAAATGCTGTGTTCATGCATTTATTAACCAGCAGCAGTGAAACCCAACCATTAAGACAAACATCAGGGTGTGAAAATATGTTGCCAGATATTTCACCACCATATCAAAGTTATCCACAACCATAGCAAAAAATATATAAATAAATATAATAAAAATAACAAAACAAAATGAATTGCTCTAAAACATTTTCTGGATTGGAACTGGATTGGAAATGGTTTGGTTTGTAAAAATTAAAATGCGTTCTTCTTACATCATGCTGCAGTGTAACTTTTAATCTTGGTTACTGAGAGAGTGGTGTTAAGTGTGTTCAGGTTTGTAACTGTGTATGTCAAAGCTTACAGAAAAAAAAAACATTTACTTCCTACCACAAAAAGGGAAGTTGCTACAGTATTTTTACTAAAGTCATAAGCAAAGGGGACAACATCTTACAATGTACAGAATGTGTCAGAGTGTGACTTGTGCATCATGTGTATCTGTGTGCGTGTGACCTCAGCCTTTTAATGTAGTATTAACAATTATCAAACCAATAACATTATAGCACGCCATAATGTCCAAACACACAATCCACAAAAGTTTCTGCAACTTCCTATTTATTCTGATCATTTCTCAAACTGCACCACTTCCACTTTATCACACAACACCAGAAACCCATCACTAAAAAAAAAAAACATGCAGGAAAATATTAAGCTCAAATTTAACTGCCATTATTTCTAAAAAAAAATCACCAAAATAATTTACATTAGCATTAAAAAGCAGTGGAAATCAGAAATTAGAGTGTACATACAGGCCTCTCAGGAGCTTTCAGTCCCAGCAGTCGTCAGACACACACTCACACACACACACGACTCCTCAAAGGCAAAGCCAGGCCAAGTCCAAGTACCAAGTACCGTTTACCTTAACAACGTCAGAGAAGAGGGGGAGTCCTGACAGACAGCACGTGCTGTACTGAGGACAGCTCTAACGCAGCATGCTTACATCAGAGCCACATGTTCCTCAGAGCACACGCAGCTCTGTAATTGGCAATCACGTCGAGACTTTCACTGCTGCACTTCACTCGCCGAAAACACACTCAAAGGGCCAAAACCTCCAAAGCAAATGATGAGTTCACAGACAACCAACTTCTGCAACTGAGCCCCACCCCCACACTGCTGACCTTCAAAGGCTTCCTACTCTCAACACTTTATGGCCTTAAAAATAACACGCAAATCTTTTTAATGTTCAAGCTACTTTTAACCAACTTCCTCGAATTTTACACACATGCATACTTTAAATATATTTTAAATTAGAAGGGGAAAAAAAAGCATTTCAGACTAGTGACAGATCCTGCTGGGGTATTTAACTGTTAAAAAAAAAAAGGGTATAAATATAAAATGTTTATAGGCACATAAAAAAAAAAAACAAGACAATGATAAAACACAAGTCAAAAAGCTTGCTTGAACAGTCTGTATTATTTACAAGAGAAGCTTCCTCTCAAAGGGAGATTATAATGTGATCCCTTTGAAGTGAACACAGCCCTTAGAGCTTGAACCCCACGTCACAAAGCAGAGCCATATATATTTTGAAGGTGGCACTTTATTGCCAGCAATGAAACAAATCTTTATTAATAAAATCAGCTGTGATGAAAAGAGTGTATATGGATATAGTTAGCTCCATATCTTTATATATATATATATATATATTATACATATATATATATATATATATATATATATATATATATATATATATATATATATATATATATATATATATATATATATATATACCCACCCCTCAGTAAATATACGAAGTTGAGCCAATTTTTTCTTTTTCTTCTTTTTTTAATTTTGCTTTGTGTATTGCAAATAGGTGTGAGAAAAGTGCAACATTTTTCTACATAATCTCCATTTCGTTCAACACAAGTGTCCGGATTCCTCTAGAAAACAATCTGAGTCAATCCTAATTTATGTCGCACTTTTAAGGTTTTCATTTGACTCACTCTCATATAGAAAAGAAAAATACCTAAGAATATAACTACAATGCCAAAATTTGAGGTCACAGAGTATTTTTTTTGCAAGTAGGCGGTGAGTCAGATTTCGGCTACTAGCAATACAGAAATGACTGTGAACAGCAGCGGGAAAGTGACAGCAATGTGTGTGACCTAAACAACAAATTTGTCCAACATTAATGGCCTCTCTGTAATTATGAGAGGCACTTGAGTCAAACCCAATATCATGTAATCATTTACATTATACCTAAATGAGTGGGGAAAACTTTAGTTATACCACCCTCACTAATATGAACTGCTGTTTCAGCTTTATGAAGCAGGCCGGGCCTGTATCAGGTACTTTATGGGTGTCCTTTTGGACGTTTGCCAGGAGGTTATAAGTCTATTTGAAGCCTAACTAATTTGAGGGGAATGGACTTGTGCGGTATTTCGCTGCACCACTAGTCATTGTTGGTGATCATTATTTCTACTAATTGGTCACAGTGGCTGTGCTGCAACAAGGCTGCATGTGAAGGGTGGATGTCCAAAAAAGAACTCAGTGGAAAAATTGTTTTTAGTCTTCACAAAAATCAAGACAGAAAAAAAATCCAGAACTGATATCAGCCTGATGAGTAAAATTATAGTTGAAGCTGAATGTCACTTTGTGCATTCACTACTTTGCATGGTAAGAATAGCCACTAGCTAGAAAATTTAAATTAAATTAAAAAAAAAAAAATAATATATATATATATATATATATATATATATATATATATATATATATATATATATATACACACACTAATAAAACCATATGCAATACAGAAAACATGTTTAAATGTTTACTGGTAGGCTAATGGAATGTTTTAATTATGATGTTTTTTTTTTTTTCTTCTTATTTATAGCATATGTCCACTGAGGACTTCTCTTTCACAGTCATCCTGTTTGCGAGGAGGGACGGGGACAGGGACGCCCGAGAGACACCTGGGTCACAAATCAGCAACTCTGATTACATCACATATTATGCACCTGCATTTAATGCATCTATGTCTATTATTGTATATGATAAATGCACTGCTTGGTGTTTTCCATAAGTGTGATTAACTGCTAGGTGACCATATAGCCTAAATTCATATTAAAAATATTTCAGAATTATTTTATTTAATATAACAAATTGCACTAAAATGTTTGTTAGTATGGGGTTGACTGTGTGATGTTACTACACCTCAAGTAAAGGTGCCCTTTATGGCAAGTACCATTTAACTTCAGTTAAGAAGATGGCTGTTCTTATTAAGGCCTACACTATGAAGCCTGTGACATGTACAATAAGACAAATACAACAAAAACCTTTTTTGGCAACTCCCAAATAACATCAAATGATGTTGATATGTATTACGATTATTAAACATATATTATGGTTTATAAGACAAATAGCAACAAAGTCACTCCTGAGCTTAAATACTGAAATACACTGTGTGTGTATTTATGGGTCTGCAAATTTTGCTCCAGACCTGAGATGCCTGGTGCCTAACAAATCATATTTATATTATTTATATTACTATTACTACTACTATTACTATTATTATTATTATAATTATAATTATATGATTAAATAATAATAATGACAACAACAATAAAAACAACAACTATAGTCATAGTAATATATGTACTTGAAAATAAGCACAGCAATTATGCAATGGTGTAATATGTGGGCACAGTACATTTTATTTACTTATACACTTTTTAGGTTACACCTTTTGTTTAAGTTCATGGTGGGAGCTACACTTTAGGGAGCACAGGAGGAGAGCTACATAAAACTTGTGTAAAATTTCGACAAGTCAGTACTAAGCCCAGAAAACTGCCATTGTTGAGCTGGACAAGTAACTGATAAACAAAAGTCATCGTTACCATGACAATATCAGTTTATTGAGTATCACATTCTTATCTAATAAGACCTCGGGGTGAGTGGATTCTTATTTACAGCCCTTTTTTCACTTGTAATGGGTCCTAGTGTGTCAATAGACATGGGATTTTAGTCTAATAGAAATTAGGAATTTTATACACATATGTTAATGTGATCACTGAAAGTGTGGTGGTGTGTGCACACAAGTTTTAAAGGGTGTGTAACCAGTGTGAGTATATTTAGTTACACAGGACTTCCTCAAACAACTGACAGTAACAATAAGCTAAAAGTAAAACTATTAATATATAGCAATGTATATTATATAAAGCATGTGTTAAAATTTGTAATGTACATTTATATAAATTAAGATGTGACATGTGCCAGGAAACTTTATTTGCCACTTTTCTTCTAATCACTCCTTTTATTACCAAACAAAAGAAAAAGTTTTGTGACAACACCCACACACTCTCTAATATATATCTAGCTATTACTACACAAGTATTAGTGTGTAATACACTCACCTAGTAATTATGTGTAGCTACATGCATTATTTATTATCTGTCACAAGGAAATAGGATCCTCACACCTAGTCGTTTTTCATGCAATTTGAAAAGCAAATATTTCAAACACTCTCCTGTCAGTAACAACATATGGACATGCAATGACTTGGCCAACATTCAGCTTGTGGTAATATTTCACTTTAGCATCTGAACTCTGTGGTAATTATAATTTTCTGCTAAAGCCTGAAAATATTCTTTAAACATTATGTTTCCAACATTATTGGTCAAGAGAATTTCTATTGCTGAGTCACTAATTTTTAAAAGCTACATGGACATCCAAGAAACACTGGTTATGGTAAAAAGTGTGAGAAGCGTCAGGCCTGACACTGTGTGTGTGTGTTTGTGTGTGTGTGTGTGTGTGTGTAGTCGAAAATGTATTCACAGTGTGAGACCACAGGCCAACAATAGAATAACAACTGGAAACTTGTTTTTTTTGAATGCTGGTAAACTGTATTACAGCTGAAACCATCCGACCTGGCTCAGAAATTTACTTTCTCCAAACCTTTACAGTCTTATTACGTATAAGAACCTGTCTAAAGGTTAAAGTAGAAAAAGAAATCAAAGAAATGCCTCCCTGCTGAGATCTTAATATGACCAGAGAATGGGGGTGTTGATGAAAATTATAATTATTAATAAAAATTATTTTAAAATTTCAATACTAATTAACCCTGTGTATACCTTATGTGGTGTGAATCCATACAAGTCTAATATATAAGCATAATAATATGTAAGTACACAGGCCAGATCATAAATAAGTGGGAAAAAAAAAAGTTATTGAATTTAATATATTTGTGCAATATTTCTGTGCTCTTGAAGGCGCATAGAGAATCTCCAGGTGCGCAACACACACCCGGGGCAAGTAGGGCTCGAGCTGAACGGTTAGTGGAACACACACACACACACACACACCTCTGCCAAGTCTGAAACTTCATTTTTTTTCTAGCACTTTTTCAATTAACCACTCCCACACATCTTAAGCTACACAAATAGCACAAAAAATCAGACTCCTTGATCCTGTAATGTGGTAAAAAACAATACAGAGTGCCCATTTTTCCCTCTCACACATGTTAAATAATCAGTCCAGAGGGCAGGAATGTAAAATACATATGAAATCAAAAGCTCAAACATATTAGAGATATGCTATCTGTAGGAGTTGACTGTGTTTTAAGACTGAGAACAAAGTAAGACGTGGGCTCAGGCCAAAACTGTCAGTCTAAAAGTAGCTTAGCTAAGCTACACACAATAAAGTAACACAGATGTAACACCCATTTGCCTGCTTTACACCACTGCTATAATGCCATGCTGGATAACATCATTTCAATAAGCAGGAGTTTCCTTTTTCTCTTCTCTTAAGATCATGTGTGAAAAGTCCTTTATGAAAAGTTACACGTCATGTAACATAATGGAGCAGTCATCTCACATTAACAAGGCCTGCTAGGTGTAAAACAGGCTAGAATGAATGAATATGGAGAACTGAATAAACATGGTACATTGTCCAGCTACAAGGCTATTTTGTTGCAAGGAACTTTTCCCCAGACGCTGCGTGGCTGGACGTAAAATGGCGCAAATAGCCTAGTGAACTCCCCCGAACAGTCACTTAGACCTCGGCACGGTTTGTGGATACACCCCGCTCTTTTAGCTTTCAACAACAAACTCGACATAAACAGGTAGGTTAGTTAGTAAAGGAGGTTGGAAAGCCTTACCAGCCCGGTTGGGTGACAGTGTGGTGGAGTTTATGCGGCTCGGCTGTCAGTGGAGAGAGAGAGAGAGAGTGTGTGTGTGTGTGTGTGTGTGTGGAGTGCATCAGGGCGAGCGGACTGCACCAGCACATCCGTTACTCCCGCTCAAATTCAAAGCTGAAAAAAACACCCAAAAGCACCTTTTCTCCAGCACGTCGACGCCGAAACCGAATCTCAAAGCTCTGCTATATTTTACAGAATTTTTCAAGATTTTTCCAAGCACCGTCTGATAATTTTGCGAATTTTTTTTCAAAAAATGCTCCTTTTCCATAACGCAGCTCGGAAAAAAAAAAAAAAAAAAACAGACTAGTCTTTTCCTCCCACGGACTCCGTATCAGTTCGAGACGCTAAATACAGTCGACGACTGTCGGTTAATACGCGCGAAAAAAAATAATAAAACAAAGTTGTCTCTCTTTTTTTTTCAATTCGAAGCTAAACGAGTGTATTTTTCCTCCATTATCCGCAGCGTCGGAGCCGGAGCTCGATGCGCAGGCAGTGTTGATGTTATCGCGGCTCACTCGAAAATGGCGCCGAAAGTGACTCTGTTCATTCAAATGGTGAGGAGCCGCCCCCAGCCCACATGGGCATGCCGGGAACATGGACTGACTTTAAGAGCTTTGAAGGTGGCAGACTCCGTTTTTTTTCTGGCAACTCAGACACATTTTCACCGCGAACACAACCCGAATGTACTCGTTTCACTGTCTATAACGTCCCATTAAAAAAAAAAAGAAAAGGAAAAAAAAAAAACCTCTCTAAAAGAGTTCGAGTGAAAAAAAAAGTCGCTGAAGTGAGCGACCATATCGCGTTTGATAAGAACATAAAAGATAATGAAAAACAGAAAGCACCCTGTAGTCTCATGTAGCACTGAGGTCAATTAGGCTAAACCCTCAGCCTCCATCTTTATGGACTGATGTAAATGTAGCCCTTCTCACTAATGGTCAGCAGTGTAAAATGTGCTTTCTGCTCATTAAAAGAAAAACTGACCTGGTTTTTCCTCACCAACTGCCTCTGAGACACACTTGGATGCCAGTTTACAAATTCATACTTGCTGGCATATAGCTACTAATTATTATTATTATTTTTTTTTGTGTGTGAAACCATGAACAGCAGTGTGTAGGTATTAACTAACCTACAAAGTTTTGTTATAACTATCTGAGGCCTGGTTCTAAGCTGATATGGAGATATAGCCGAACATTTAAGCAACAGAAAACCACAGGTTTCTTTCTTCATATTCTGCTATGCACCCTTGTTCTGCTGTAACATCTGCTTTCCGACTGTCATCTGACCAAACCTAGACAAATCTACAGTATATGCAATGTGATACATGGATAACATGCAGTAGTCTATATATATATAGCTTATAATCCATACATTAAATACAATGCAACTAAGACTTCTGACCTGTTTTCAGTTTTACAGTAAATGTGTATTCTGTCTATGTGTTTAAGGAATACACAAAGGCAACATCTACACAATATCAACTTTTATACAAGTCGGCTTTCTCCCACATGCATTGTTGCTAAAGAAAAAAAAAAAAAAAAGTACATCAATTTCTTAAGCTTTGTCAGAAATAGTCAGAACTAACTACTAATCAGAAATATAAATGCATAAATGACTACTTCATGGTACATTATCATCACATGGACTACGTATATATATATATTCATGAATTGTATGTATATGTACTGTGGGTACATCCATATCCTAAACATTAGATATTTATTTGGATGTATTTTTATAGCAAAAATGCTACAAATATCATTTTAAATTAAATATCACCAAATTTACCTAACAGCTAATTTTCTTCCTAATAAAAAAAAGAGGTGAATTCTTATTCACACCTCTTTTTGTTTTCCATCACTTTAATTCTTATGATCTTTTAATTGTTCACTTTAACAGAAAAGTTTAGAGCATAGCAAATTAAGGCCATATTTGAAGTGTACATGCTTTATACATACATACACACACACATATATATATATATATATATATATATATATATATATATATATATATATATATATATGTGTGTGTGTGTGTGTGTGTGTGTGTGTGTGTGTGTGTGTGTGTGTGTGTATATAGTGTAGGTCATTTGTCCAGCACCTTCTGTCTGTAATGTTTCTATCTATGAATAACAATATTATATTTCTTCCAAATTCTATGAAACTATGAATCGCAATATATTATCGACTAATTTTAAAAATCAGTCATAGAGTAACACAAATTTTGGTGACCTTAAATTGTGACCAGGCTGCTCGAGCATGGCATAGTGACAAGGCAGAGCCGTTTATGAGAGATGCCGATTATAAGAACACATCCAAATTTTTCCTCTTGGTTATACTGCGGCATGGACAGTGTTTGACATAGCTGAGATCTGCACACGATTATGAATAGTAAGATTTACTTGAGGAGGACTAAGTGGTGCGTGTCCGGGGGCTGCCCAAAGTTAGTCACAATTTATTAAATTAAATCACAGCCAAAACATACAAAGCAGTGTTCTGTGACATATATTTCATATAACCATGGAAGTCTAGCAGTCTGCTACTATAATTACAGCTAATCCTCTTTAAGAATGAGAATTAAATAAGAATAAAAGTCTGACAACAAGCTTTATTCCCTTCTATGAGAACTTCCACTGCATATTTCTGACACTTAGCATATACAACATGCAAATGTCTAAAGAGGCCTGCACCAAAATACAGTGACCTTGGAGCTACAATGCCTTTGGACCTCTGCTTGTATCTTTAAAAGGTCAAAATAAATTGCTTCATAGCATAATCTATAATTCACTTCCTCAAGCTGTAAGTGAGATGCTGTCTACCTCAATCTAATTGGCCATTTTACACTCAAACACTCCTCACACTACAATAAAATGACTCTCGGTACATGTTTGCAGCACTGTTATTTACATGTCACTAAAGCATTTACATAAAAAAAATCCAGGAGGCTATTTGAATGCCTCTTGTATGTAGTGGGTAGATGAGGGCTATGTACCTATATGTCCTGTCAAACAAGGTCAGCATGGAAATGCCCCAATAATGGTTTCTCGTATGTCCTTTTGGTAGCGTCAATTCCGTCTCACTTTGATACAAAAAATAATAATAATAATTCAGACCATCAGCAAAAATGTGTAGCATAAATTCCACCACATGATTAGCATTGCTCATTGTAATGGATTTTGGAGATCTGTATGGCTGTCACTTCTGAGATGTCATTTTCATCATCGACTCAGAGAAAGTCCCTTGAAGGCCCTCTAAAAATGAGAAGGTGGATCTAAACAATAACTGTTTTGTATATCACTGCTAAAGAGCAGCTGTGGTAGGGTTGGGGTTGGAAATACACAGGACAAATAGCAATCTACATAACTAGCTATAAAAATGAGTTTTAGAACATGTTCCATTGCTATACTTTAGCTATTATTGCTTCAATTGGCAAGAATTATTGTGAGCCATGTACATTTGATAAATAAAACATTTGATTCTGATGCAATGGTAGTGATCCAGTACCTTTATATTTAAACAAGCTTTAAACATTCAAAGATTTATTTTTTGAAGATAATAATTAAGGTAATAATGCTTCTACAGTATCGTACACTGTACCTTTGCTCTCTCTCACCCCCAGAAACGCAGCTAAGTCTGCTGCACGTCACGTGAACTTTCGTGCACCCCGTCACTTGTCAGACGCTGCTTTATTGTGTAAGAATAGGCGTAGTTGTAAGGGGCAAGCGTGTGTGTGTGTGTGTGTGTGAGAGAGAGAGAGAGAGTGAGAAAGAGTGAGAGAAAAGGTTTTGTTCTTATTGAGGAGGCTCAGCCATCTCCCCTCCCCGGACTAAAGTTGTTTGTAGCAGCTGCACCCCTGTGATCTCCCCTAAACAGTGTGGGAGGGGGCAAGTGTGGGTACACGTCACCCCCACACACACCCTCCCCTTTTATAGAGGCCAAAGCTGCACACTTAAGCGACAACATCCATCAAAAGCCAATAGACGCCTGCAGGTCAAGCCTGAGAACACAACAGTGACCTCTGACCCCTGTTAAGTGAGCTGGCCTAACAAGACATGACCGCTGACTCACGCTGGTTTATTTGGTTTATTTCACCAATTAGTGTCCTGCAGGGGGGGGAGAGATTACAAATGTGACAACCTTCTGATTACATGACATGAACAAAAAAGTCTTTATAAGCATTTAAAATATGTTCAAGCTTGAAATGAGCTCCTTGATTACACAGCCTCAAGCAACAAATGCATCTTAAATAGTTATCAGTGTTGACTGACGTTCTTCTCTAATATATTTTTAAAATCTAACGCTGAATTTTGTAACGTCATCATAATGCTACCCAAATCCCCCAATTTTCAAGCTACCTTGAGATCTTTCTCAATAAATAGTGTTATAATAATGTAAGTATTTGGATTACACAATACATTACATTTACACTTAATCAAAACCTTTTTTCACCACCAGGTCTTGTTGAGAAAATACAAGTGCAAAAGTACAAGTAGCCTAAGAAGCTACAACCTTCTTTCATCAAGTCACCGAGGTTCATAGCAGAAGGAGTACCTTAATACACTGTTGATGTTCACAGTAGGCTAACATTTAACCGATACACAGCTAATCACACATGCACTGTCAAAAAAAAGGTGTTGTAGAGATATAATTTGTTGCCCAAAGTGCTAACACGGGTCCTTACGGTCTAATTATCTACCTCTACAATTATGTTCCACTAAGGGTGCAAGAAACGTAGGGTAGCTTGCACACAGTCGTGACAGGAAGACAGTCGTAACACGGTAAATAGCTTCTTCATATCGCTGTGCACATGCTTGATATTGTCCTTTTTGAGTGTGGTAAATTTCAACGGCATGCACCTCACCTCTATTCTGTTTTGGATAGCTCCTTGTGTCTACTTGACCTTGAAATTAAACGTGTTATTGTGATCATTGGTGTATCTACTAAAAAAAATAACGTGACAGTGTACAATTAGTCATGATTTTTGTAGCTGCTGTTTTTAGTGTTATTAATGTGTTACACACACGCACAAAAAAAAAAAAAGATTGTGCATTGTGTATTGCTTTGAAAGATACAGGACTCTTACACTTGGTGATCAATTTCAAAACGGATTTGTGGCCTCCAGCAGATCTGAAGAATATTAAAAGGACGCCACAAATACATGAATTTTACTTCAGTTCTTATATCATAGGCTTGGTTACAGGATAAGAAATAATTGTTATTGTTCCTGTCATGAAGAAAATTGTAACCAGTGTACACTTTGTGTTTACACAAGGTACATGTGATGGAAATTATGAACTACGTCGATACGTGTTCATCAAGAAATATTGAGTAAAAAAAAAAAAAATCAGTCTGTTTCCTATACAATTTTAAGGAGTGTTATAGTTATTCTTGATATACTTTTGTATCATGCAATGTACCGGTTCACACACAAACACACACACACACACACACACACACACACACACACACTAAGCAAAATCTGGAATATTCTGCAAAATAAAATAAAGGCTGTGTATGTTTTTATCCTGGGATATTAATGTTAAATTATCTCAGGGTGTATGTAGATCAGTCAAGTCCAGAATAAGCTCTTCAGCTGTTCTGATACAACACTAAAAAGGCTGTACATGCTTTTTTTTTCCAGAAAGTAAAGATCTTGTTGAAATCATGTTGAAATCTAGCAATTCATTAATGTTAGAGACTGAGATGCTGAGGAACAAGCCGTGCCTGCTCTCTCCCTCTCTCCCTCTCTCCAGCGCCAGCGGTACGAACTCAAACCCGACCGGAAGTCCCGCCCCCCCCGAGCTCTACCTCGATGATGTAACCCCCCCTGTCCAAATTTAGCACGTTGTTGATGCCTCAGAAGTTTTTCCTCTGGCTGAGAGCGCTGTCCGTTACTCGACGTCACCACTATCCTGTTATTATTGTAAACAGTCTAGCCGTTTCTTTACCGAAGCCCTCCACTGAGCGAAAAATCGCCCCGCTTCTTTGTTCGCAAAGTCAGCCGGCACACAGAGATTTTTCTCAAGCCAACTGCACGGACTGTTTATTAATAAAGCGCTATGGGTGATACAGAGCTGTGGAAAGGAGCAACATGTGTGAAAAATGTGGATTCATTTCGAGATTGTCGCGAGAGTATCCTAGCGCTGTTGTCCTCAGTTTGAATGTGAGCTCGAATAAAAAACCGGCACTTCGGTTTACACGGAAAAAAATCCTCCGCCGGTGACAATTCAAAAAGCGCACAGAATCCAACAACAAAAAAACAAATTCAGACTTAAAGCATTGAAGCTAGACTTCATTTCCTCAATCCTTTTGTGTCAAAGCGTAGCCTAATGGCACCAAACCCGAATAAACAATATTACTTGGGGGAAAAAAATAGCGCCACTCTTTGGTTTTTTTTTTTTTTTTTTTTTTTTTTTACACCCAACAACTGTAATGCGCGCTGGTTGTTTACCTCCCCCGCTCCTGGAGGAATTTTGATAAGCTCGATAATGAGCCGACGGGTTTGCCCGGGAAACAACGCTGCAACTTTCATCCTCAGATATGAATCCAGTGCATGAAAACACACCTATATATCCAGTGTATGAATAAGGAAGCATAACAACAAAGCGCGTTTGGTCGCGTTTTTCTAATTCGCGACGCACGCGCAGCTACACACATACTACAGGCTGGGGATAGAGGAGGAGGAGGAGGGAGAAAAGGCGAAAGGTTTGCGATGGAATAATGATAGCTACTTACTTCAGCGGTGGAAACCTGGAAAGCAGCGCTATAGGAAACCCATCACATCATAATGTGCACGCAGAGCCGAAAATCAGAAATAATATTCCAGCAAACTGGCACACCGGGCTCCGGTTAGCGCGCGCCAGTCGAGGCGGCTGTATCTCTCTCTCTCTCTCTCTCTTTCTTTCTCTCTCTCTCTCTCTCTCTTTCTCTCTCTCTCTTTTTGCAATTATACGCCAAGCTTCAAGGAAGTTGTCCTTTTGTTCCAGCATTTATACATTGCGTCAATGTTGCGAAAAGAGGAGGCGGAGCGGTGGCACTTGGAGTAACGAGAGAGAGAGCGAGAGAGAGAGAGAGAGAGAGAGAGAGAAAACACAAGCACACGACCTTATGTACACAAACCCAGAAATCCTCCACCCTAACAAAACCGGCGGATCAGCTCGGGTCACGTGCTCCAGCCAGCGCTCGCACCCGCGTCTACGGCAAAGTTAGCGCGGAGCAATACAGGACGCTCGCCTTTTTTTCCGCTCGGGTTCGTGTATAAAGCTCACGGGAAGTGGGTAGACCAAGTGGCCCGGCAATTCTTCACCAATTCGCTCCGTGATGGAAAAACTGAACGTGGTGAAAGCGAGTGCGTGCGCGCGTGCGTGTGTGCGTGCGTTTGTGTGTATGTGTGTGTGTGTGCGCGCGCGCATGTGTTGTGTGTGTGTGTGTTGTGTATGTATGCGTGTGTGTGTGTGTGAGAGAGAGAGAGAGAGAGAGTGAGAGAGAGAGAGCGCCGGTGTGTGTTAGCTGTCAGCACTGAGCGCGCGCACCCTGCCGTAGTAAAACCGATGGTTCAATGCGCGGAGAGAAAACGCTTCCTCCGTATTCATGATGTCTGTATTTGCTATTTGAAGTAGTAGAGAATGTATTAAATGGTGCTCTCACTGGGTTGCCCTATAGCTCGCTGTTACAGCCGAGTTGCATCACGAAGTTTGCTTACCTCTCTGCTGTCAATCATTTTTTTCTGCCTTCACGCGACCACCAATAAACGCAGCCGCTTGTCCTTCAGGTAACTGGACGCGTTCAGTGTGTAATTATTTTTCATCTGATAGTGATATCTAGCGTCAATAAGCTATATATATTAGATATTTTTAGGTTATATTTGTCCTTCACTATTTTAGAGCTGCATATGCATAGAGCTATATGCATGTTAAGCGTCCGCGCACACGTTTTTAGCAAAAACGTGTTCACCAGAAGGGTTCACCAGTGTGTACCAGGCTAGGGAAACCTTTACGTTCCTGTAGATGTAGATCCTGAGAACAAAGGGTTGCCCTTACAGAAGAGTTTCTGAGAACCCATGCACCCAAAAATCCCCCTTTTTAAAAAGAGTCCAGCTATTTCGTCTTGTATGAAGTGTGTGAGCAATAACAGGTGGTTGTCTGAGGCTACAAGACAAACTGGAGAACAGGCTGGAGAAGTGGGTGAGGTTTTCCACTTGACTAGGCATTATTTCTCATGTGGGATCTTGATGGTTGTTTCACCGCCATCCAAAACCTGATTTAAAAAAAAAAAAAGGCTTGAGCTGAATTTGAGACTTGGTGGAACTCACAACATGAAAATACTCCTGAAATGCACAGTGATGAGAAGAAAAAAATCCTCACAACTCAAAACTATCCACAGACTTATTGCTTACAGGGTGTAAAGGCATCATTTTTATGACATCAGAGGTCACTTTCACGAGGCCGAATGTGCGACAGGCTGCTTCAAACTCTCACAATTCAAAGACAGACCAAGGAAAATGTGTGTGTGTGTTTTTTTAATGAACTTTCATGCTCTAAGAATTAAAAGTACGTGAGCAGACCTACACCAAATACTACTCAAAAGGTTTTTTTTTTTTTTTTTTTTGAATGCATTGGTCCCTGGTGGTGTAGGCCTATAAAGCCCACACAGCCCATCTTTGTAGAGGTCATCTGAGCTTTGGTGTCACCTGTCAGTCGATATAGGTGTATCTGTTCCCTAACACCCAGGGGAGGACAAGTCCATTAATGCTTTCCTGTGTGGATATAAGGTAATAAGGTAAACAAAACACGTGCACACTGGAAAGTGTATGAACTTCCAGTGTGGTGTCAGAGTCCATATGTGTCTGCTTGGACAGAACATCCATCCATCCATCCATCCACGTATCCTACACAGGGTCACGGGGACTCGGGGCACAAGGCGGGGCACAATCGCACACCCATTCACACACCACGAACAATTTAAAGATGTCAATCAGCCTCCAACGCATGTCTATGGCCAGGGGGAGGAAACCGGAGCACCCGGAGGAAACCCCTAAAGCACATGCGAACGTGGAAACTTCGCGCACACAGGACGAGGGCGGGATTCGAACCCACAGCCCCGGAGGTGCGAGGCTCACGTGCTGAACACACGTGCTGAACACGAAACCACCCTGCTCCTCTACACGCAATTATTATTTTATGCTGTTTTAGACAAGCTGATACGAATATTAGGACTGAGTCGGATATGATTTTAATGCATGAGCTGATAAATAGCTCACACTCTCAGAAATAAAAGTATCAAACTGTACTTTTGCTTGTCGATACCATCAACAGAACATCATTATTATGTGTCTTTGACCTGAGAAGGTGCAAGTGGTGTTACTTTAGAGGAACGCTTTAACATCAGTGGTCTTAAAAGTCCAAATATTTACCTTAAATTGTTTTTTTTTAAGTATATTCACGTTTCCAGCTGATACACACTAAAACCGAATAATGTGTACCCTCTGATGGTACTTTCCCAACAACAAGGAAAATACACTTATTCCTGAGAGTGTGCTGAATGATTTTGTCCCTTTTCAGGTAATGCCGTATGTGCGTTTTATAGTGTTATCCTTCCATCTAATGCACCTCTCCTTCACTATAGGCTATAAGAAGATCCGAATTTTTGTCCGATTCGAGTTTCATAAATGTGTCACCGGTTTGCATTTCCATTCCAGGATGCTTATTGGAAATTGAGGATGTTATTAGAGCGGGTTTAAAAGTCTGGCTGCAGAAATCAGGAACGAAAAGTCACACACGAGTCTGAATCAGATGACATTATTTTTAAGCGTTTATAATAAAGTTGTTTCATAACAGCAGTCAACAAAGCCGAAGAGAGATGTCTGTTAATGCGACACCCACAGGCTTCGAGCACTGGCTCTTCAAGTTCAAGTCTGTTTTAAGCAATAAAAGCCTGAAACAGCAAACTAGAGAACGAAATCCTAGAAGCTGGATGGCTGTGTGGGGTTAAAACAAACCATGCAAAGTGTCTGGCGGGAGTTTCTTTTTTTCTGAGCGACAAATAAAGCGACTTCTTTAAAAATTCGTTGTAATGTTATTTTCACAACCGGCGTGTTTTGTTCATTTTTTTCAGACTTGACGGATGCAGACGCAGGAATTGCGACTGTTATTTAGAGATATACAGACTCTATATACAGAGTTATTTAAAAATGTCTAGTAACAATGGTGTCTTTAAAAAAAAAAAAAAAAAAAAAAACAGGGACATTTCTAAATTCTCCAAAACAACGACATTATTGATAAACGCCAAACGGAATAAATGTAAAAAAAAAAAAAAAAAACATAAACAAGGGAAAAAACCCTAAATGTAAACTTAAAAATATGATAATAAATGCACAATTAAATTAGTATGCTACATTAATAATTAAGACTAAGTGACTGATAGGAGAAAAAAACTTAAGCATGTAAAGACAGATCATTTCTACCCTACACACATAAAGGTTCGACTTGGATTTATTTATCACTCATTTCACCAAGATATTATTTTTAATTTCATGAATCCAATTTCAGCATGTTCGTTTGCATAACACTCTGCACAAGTCCAGCACGCGCGTTTTGCACAGCCTGTTGTGCCTAACTTTTCTTTAGCAGCACATTTTCCTTTTAGTCATTTGTTTATTTGTGTGTTCTGTAGATCTGTCGATTCAAATCGTAGCACACACACACACACACACACACACACACACAGGCAGTTTAAATGGAGAATGTAAATATAAATGCATGGGCTATAAATAAGTCTAAAAATAAAATAGAGTGTATAAGCTGTTGCAAGATATCAAACTAAATGTTGCGTGTGACATTACTGGAAATATGTGCTCCCTGATGTTAAAAAAAAAAAAAAAAAAAAACCTGCTCGCGCATTGTTTCTATTACAAGATTAGGCTACAGTTTGTTTTTATTGCTACGTCAAACTGCACGTTTTATACTCTGACGTCATAATTGTTTTTTTTTTTTTTTTTAAAAGCAGCTACTTTTAACTCACTGTTTGCGCAGATCAGTTGATGATCTTCATTAAGCCGGAGTTAAAACTGAACTCTCAGCTTAAACCTCCAACAATAGAACAGTAGCGGAGTTATTGGAGTAATGACTCATTACAATTACTGCACTAAACCTGAATTAGGATAAATATTGTCTTTCATTTTTTCCCCCTTGATGAATCATGAGCTCGCGCTATTGTGCCGTATTCTTGAAATGACGGTAATGTAGGCCGTAACAGATGAGTATGTGAAAGGTCACACTGTATCGGTTTAACTCTGAACGTTACTCATCCTCAATTTAACTCTTAATTATGAATACTATCAGGTTTCTAAATACAGACCAATAGACCATGGTTTACCATTCACACTCAGCCTTGACGCTTTGTTTCATTCAGTCTTTTATGACAGCAGTAATCAGAGTAAGGTCTAATCTATCATCTAATTAGGGTGAACTGAAAATAATGATAATGCACTGATATAATATTTAATATTTATACACAAAATGTTCACAGTCCAGCAAAGTTTCTACAGTCCAGAAAACCTTTAACACTCCAGCAACCCCCCCCCCCCCCCCCAAAAAAAAGAAAGAAAAGAAACAAGCCAAACCTCCTGTGTTGAATTAACACCTACAATGTGCACACTTCACAAGTTAACACTGTAAAAGTGTATTCAGCACCAGGGGTTAATTCAGATGGTTAATCCAGCACTCACATGGTCATTTGGCCTGTTAGGATGTAATTCCAGTGACATTCGAATTCATAGCCTGCTTTCACTCGTCTGTCATTTCAACCCAGTGTTGCCAGATTGGGCAGTTTCCCTCCAAATATGTTTTATATTATTTTTAAACTAAATGGATTGTAACATTTCTTGTACTGGTAGAGGAACTATTATCTGGACTGGTTTAGTGAAGTAGGTTGTGATTGATAATTGTTACAATTAATGGCACCCATACAATAATTTCTGCTGGTTCCTTTTTTTTTTTTTTTTTTCCTTTGGAGGAATTCTTAAAGGTTCTTAATGTTTTCCCCTTTTTTAGAAAAAAATTCCAAGTAAAACTATTTTAGAAAGATAGAATAGTTAAGCATCAAAATACCCCTTAAGAGATCTCTATGTTTTACTTCACTTTTACATAGCAAAGTGGAAAGGACCCCATTTAGATAACAGGACATCCAGACAGGTGTCTCGTGGCCTCCTGTCTCGGAACTCGTTCATGTCTGATCATGTATTGCCTTCTCTGATATCACAACCGTTCCAGGCTTGTGCCCAGTTCCAGGATCAGATTCAACTTCTGTCTGTTGGGATCCCATTATAATCATCAGTGTTAATTCCTAAATGGTACATTTGGTGCATTTGGAGCTCATATGAATTCTAAAACTTCTCTAAAAGTTAGCTGTGGCTCTCCAGTGTACTGATTTTCTGTCACATAGGCAGGCCTGAGATCTGTGTCGGTCTTGAAGAATCCCAGACCTGGGGTCAGGTTGCAGTGTGTCAGCTCTAATCTCAGTCACAGCAGCATGACAGTCAGAACTGATCCAGAAGCAGTGCTTCCACTCTGTGATGCTTCATAACGGGCGAGACCTATTTATAAAGAGTTGCTGGCCTCTTCAGTTTCACTGTCCACTCTCCATCCCTATACTGCTGAGCATTCAGGAGCCTTTTACTTTGCCAAACAAGAAAACGGATCCAAGAGGGTTGTCCAAGCGTTTGACATAAACAGAAAACAAATACAGTGGAAACTGCATGTGGCAAAGTTAGAAGGTCAGAAGTGCTTGTGTGTTTGTTTGTGCCTGCGTGTGTGGGAGTGTGTTAGTGTGGTGTACTGCTTTCATATAACACTCTGTTAATACATGCTCAGCGTAGTTGTGAACTGACTTTACCTTTGTGTAAAATTACTTAATATTTACCATGTAAAATTTGTACAATATTTGTACAATAATAAAAAAAATAAAACGCTCATTCATTCTGTTGTGATGTGAGAAGTGTTTTGACAAGGGTTTTAAATGTGGGGTCAGAGATTTTTTTCTAGAGAAAAATTTCTGAAGTAAAAATCGTTTTGTAATATTTGACGAAGTTCAAAATAAGGAGAAGGCTCTCCCTTTTACATGTTCTAGCCTAGGCAGCACAAATGCATAGTTTCGGGGTGTGGCTTTGGCTGGAACAACGAATAAAGGGTCAGTGTTTTCTTCTCAAACCACTGACTGTAACTTTAACTGATTTCGCTGTCCTAGTGTAGTCACACGGAGGAAGAACGATATTATATTTAAGGGTCCAGTGAGGTGCCTAAGAGGCCTGCATTTTCTGTAGCTTCTCTATTTTGTATCGGCTAGTCTCAAGGCACGAGATGTGTGTGTGTTTATACAGGCATTTTGAGGAAGTTAATGAGTAAAAGTACAGTGGTTAGAGATACCTCCTGCTGTCATGACCTGAACTAGGTCAGAATCCAAACAGAGAGATCACTGAGTTAGAACGATGTACCCTCAGCAAAAAGTAAAAGAATAGTGAAGACTTTCTTTCCCTCTCTTACGCTTTTGCTCTCTGCCTTTTTTTTTTTTTTTGCCATGGAATGATAATTAGATAGTAAGGCTGACCTACATGTCCCCATAATGAATTGTGGGCTGCTCTTCATTTAAGTGTCACATCTTGCCAACAGGGGGAAGGCCAAGGGTCCCTGTCACAAGACACAAGAACCAGAGACACATGAAGAACCCCCCTGACCAGCACCCACTTGGACTCGTGGGAACTGTGGAGGAGGACTTTATGGAAATGCAGATGAAAAAACGGAACATGTAGTAGCCTCAGGCCATCTCGCTGATTTTATTTTCTTCCAGGCAGCAAACAACCACAAAAGCTTAAAGGACTGGTTCAACAGTTCACGCTCTTTATCAGCTCAGACATGTTTGGTGTCCGATGTTTGAGTTACAAGGCTATTGTACCTGTAACATGCAACAGAAGTTTATCTCACCCAAATCCTTTTGTTTTAAATGTCACCAAACCATTCCTTTATTTCCTTTAATAATTCATGTTATAAACAGAATTACTGAATAGATAAAATCTATAACGTAAATCTCACAATATTATAACATTAATACGTCCAGAGAAAGCTGAATAAATTTCACAATTTTGCTGGTATATTCCAAAATCTATATCATATACGTAACGTAACATATTTAATATACGACATTATGTATGGACATACGTTTGTTCAGTAGGTTTTAATAAACAAATAAGCCAGTGTCATGTGAACAGGTCCAGGATCTGGTGTGGCTATTTAGAATAAAAGTTAATTTTGCTACAGGACTCTACAGGAGCTATGGTACTGTACAAGTAACACTGAACTTGAACTTGAACCCGGCTATCTGAATCAGCGTGATGACCCACCACTTAGCTATTATGGATAGCATGCATATTAATGGTGTTATGAGGGTTACATTTCTATCCAATCTGAGATGGACACCGCATATGCACGCACACACACACACACACACACACACACTGTACTCAATGTTGGGAATGCCATGCATCCTATGCTCAGTCAGCTTGTCTCTATGTTAATTCATGAGGTCAAATGCCATAGTGAACCCGGTCAGCTTCAAATACACCAGTGCTAACTGGATGATGGACCCAACACACTATAAAGGTGTGGTTTGTAATTTTTCAAGTGTTCTTATTTTTTAAATATCCATATAATTCTTATGATACCTTAGAAAAATGGTGATTCGCAATATTGACCTGCAGTGGATCTGGATAGTTTGTGTTTTTTAAGGCTCCTGTAAACATATTTTCTGGCCCAGAAATTAGTTCCTTCCAAGTTACGACATCTCCAGTCTGCCCCTTTTCCTTAAAAGGACATACGTAGTTTGAAACGACAGGGTTGGGTCATTGGGAGGAAGAGGAAAGCTTGTCATTGCCTTGTTGGTGGGGGGGCTTCAACAAAAACACCTACTACTTTAAATTTAAAAACATCAAAAATGGCCAAAATTACACTTTCCAAAGCTGTTACATTTTTTACTGGGACACAATGTATTTGTATTTTATAGTGTATAGTAAAACAATGTATAAAATAGTTTTGGTTATCACAATACAAACAGCAATGTCTCAAGATGAAAATGGCATGAACACCACCAATAGCAGTAATAAGAGTTACGAAAGGAACAGTTACAACAGAAGTTCCGCTATTACATACTGTAGCAGACTGTTTGTGTTTTCGGGCCGGTTCAGTAGCAGGAATCTCTCTGGCATGACTTGCCAACAGAGGCAGCTGTGTGGCTCACAGACAGACACGCACACACACATACACACCCATGGTGTCTGTAACCGCCCCCCAGCTGTTGCCTGACTGCATGTCAGAGCTGCCACAGTGAATGCGAGCGTGAATGCCAAAGATTCTAGCTTCTGACATACTCTCTCTCTTTCTCATGTCTGTCTGTCTTTGACTCTCTCTCTCTTGGCCCCCTCTATCCACCTAGCAGACTGATGAGTGCATGAAGAAGGGAATGTACCTAAATGTGTACCAGTGCGAGTTTGCGTGGCACACTCCGCAGGCACCCGAACCATTTGCACTTGCTAATGACGCTCGCCAACCACACCAAAGGTTTAAACTGGGGAGGTGTTTCAAACACAAGGATGCCATGGCACTTAGTAGTCTCTTAAGAAAGGCCATCAAAGGCAGCAGCACATCCAGCTGGGTGCTTAGATTAAGCTTAGACATGAGCAATGGTGTGGCAGAGCTGTACAAAGCTATAGGGATCACTGGTGAAGTGATAAGGAGCTATTCTAGATTTAGTTGTTTAATGCTATAGGTTACTTTTTTTTAAATAATGTAGATCCTTCTCAGTGTACCACCATTTAGGGTCATATATATAAAATTGTCTATTCACTGTAAAAAATATTGATGGCCTTATTTAATAAGATTAGATTTTGTATGCTCAGTTAAACTTTGTGCCAACATTTTGGCAAGGAAAGGAGTTAAAGCAAATCCAATTTGAGTAACCCTTGCTTAAAAGTATAAACTAGGCCTCAACTGTCATCGCTCTCTGTTTTAACAATGTACATTATGACTGTTCACTTTCTTTTTTTGAGTATTATTTTATTTAATCCAACTTAAATCTTCAAATTGTCTGAACTAAGATTTCATCAGACATCCTAAATAATGATTTCGAGTTAAGGCAAGTATCATAATAATGTCATAAACACCTCCTGACAACAGCCGTAACTGGGTATATTGAGTGATATAACAATGTCTTGTTAGCCTATGTGCACTCATATTGACTACAGCAACATTACTGTCAAATAAGATGTTATGTTGACGTGGAACGTTTGCCATTAAAATGTATGCTAGCTACAGGACAAAAATTAGCATGTGACCTAATATCTTGGAATTAACATGACAGCTATTATATCAATTACTGGCAGAAGATTCAGAACCATCAAAGCTAACACAAGCAGGCACATGAACATCTTTCTCCCAGAGTGCTAGCTCTCATCAACCACAGTGGACATTTAGCACTTTAGCCTGAAATTCAGCAGAAAAATTCATCACAGAAATTTATCAGTAAAGTACCAATTACTAAATCATTGCAGAAATGACAATATGACATTGTACTATATGGTATATAATACAGTTTATTATTATTCTCTTAAATAACAATTCTCCTAAAGTATTGCAAATAAGTATGTACATATTCAGTATTCTTTAATACATATATTCTATCACACATGTTCTTTAGCATAAATTATATATATATATATACTTTTGTCATCAATTGTCTTTGGTTGCAATGACATTAAATCAGTCACCAGTGATCACAACACATTGCATTCCAAGACAACTGATATCAACTCATGACCAACGAAAGGCCGAAAATCATACAGTGTAAAGCCAACTTAACATTTTCAACTTATGACAATGTTTATATTAGAGAAGACAAAGTTCAACAATATAGGAGAATTGATGCTACTGAAGAACACTGATGCTACTGTGGAATTGGATAATGGACATATGTTATTGGTCACTAATATTTTGTCTCTCTTTCTTTTTGTCCTAAACTAATTGCATTAAACTTTTTCCACTAAGCTGAATTAAAAGATGCAACTTGTTGAAGGAAAGAAAATAAACGGATGTGAGGAAAGCAACAGGGTGTGAGATAGGGGAAAAAACGAGAGACAGAGAGAGAGCGAGTACTTGTATAAACCAGTGAACATGTGTGAAAGAGAGATAAAGAGAGAGAACAAAAGACAGAGGGCCGGAGTAACTCTCGGTGTGTGAACCGTCATTTATATATTGAACATGAATCATCTTCAGTGAGAAGACCCCACACAGACCACAAGCACATCAAAGCAGACCAAAGATCAAATTCGACAGTGTGTATTGGATAAAAAGAGCTCATGCAGCATATAGTGGTATTTCTACACATATATAATACTCTAAATCATCATGTTTACTGGTAAAAACCTACACATTATGTGTATAATCCTGCAGCAGCTAATAGATTAGGTATTATTCTGGGCGTCAAAAGTCAGAATTGCTTATATAGTAAATTGTATTGCACCTCATTATTATTATTTCACTGTTAATTAAAATGAAATTGATGCAGTGTACATAACATTTAAGAATCTTTTTAGTTTTAATATGAACATAATTTATGCCTGTTTTTGCACATACGTTAAAAAAAAACTGCTACAAAAGACTATATCTAGATATAAGACTATAAAAAAAATCAGATAATACTTAATGAATGCAGGATAAAAGATCTGTCACAGGTCATCTAAATATTGTGCTTCTCCTCTGATGTCAATTTGAAAAATGTATGATGTGCATTTGGATATGAAAGGCATTTGCAGATGAGACGTGGTCCTTGCACGTAAAATGAATCAAACTCTGGTCTTTTCAGTACAAATCCATCAAGTCATCAATGCACTAAAAGCAGACGACAAGGGAGTAGGTGTTCATGAGATGTGTCCTTAAAAGATCGATTTTAGACTAAGACCACAGATTCCTGTGGGAAAGTATTAGAGAGTGCAAAAATCCCTGCTGTATATGATATTTTTCAGATTTTACAAAACAACAAAACAAAACAAACAAACAGAAATCAAACCAACAAAATTTCATAGCAGGTATAGAAAACATAGTAAACACACATTAAAATTCTCGGTATTAGGGTTGTCAAATTCCTTTAAATGTTGCAACTGAATATTAATAGTTTGTATTAAAATGCATTTGAATATTAATACTGTTATACTGCCATGGACAGAAGTACTGAACATTTGTATTGCATAAACTCTGAAAAGGGAAAACTGTGTCACTACCTAAAGCAAAGAAACTCAAGAGAAGGTAATATCATAATTTTTTTCATAAGTGCCAGATTCTTTTTTATTTATTTACCCACAGCAATGTTTTATTGACATTGCTAATATTTAGCTAGAAATGGGTGACAAATTAAAGTTAAACCGGTGGCTCTGTTATGCTGTGGGGGGCATTTTGCTGGCATGGTTTGTGTCCACTTGTCCCCTTAGAGGAAATGGTCACTGCAAATCAATACAAAGTTCTTCTGACTGATCACCTTTATCCTATGATGAAACATTTCTATCCTGATGGGAGTGGTCTCTTCCTAGACGACTCCTCCCCCATCCACAGGATATGAGAGCTCACTGACTAGATTGATAAGGATGAAAATGATGTCAATCATGTACTATGGCCTTCACAGTAACCAGATCTTAATCCAATTGAACATCTGTGGGAGATTCTGGAGTGATGTGTTACATAGAGCTCGAAAAACGATCACGACGATCATCAAAGCACTAAATGAGGGAATATTTTTTGGAAGATTCTCCAGTTCATCTTTTGACACCTTAACAATAGCCTTTATGTTGTTTTTTCCTTTCATTTAGGCAACCACAACCCATGAAATGACCTTCTATTCACTATACATGCTCACTACATGGAGCCTATGCAGTGCACTACATAGACCTCCATTTGAGAGTCACCTACATAGTCCAGTAAGTGACTGCTGGAAATGAACTACTTGCATGTAATATCTCTTTAAAACACATGATTTACTTGTTTATTAAATTTTATAAGTAAATATAAACTAATTAAAATATGAGAAAATAAAATATGCCATAAATGACATACATTTACTCACCACCCTTTTTTCTAAACTGTGAAATTTGTTCCGTTGTATATACAGCATATTAATGCAATTAGAAGGCAAATTGAAAGAGTCAGAGGTTAAAAAAAAATCAAACAGCCAATTGCATAGACTTTTTTTTTTTTCAGAATCACTGATCTGCTTTTCTTAGCTCTTTCTACGCCACGTTTCTTCTCATACATGATCAAATGTTTTCCCTGGTCTTGGGTCAGTATGAGTCCCTCTAACATTGTTAAAAAGTGACATGTAAGTGTGTGGAGCTGATCCTGAATCAGCAGGAAGGGGAGTTGAGTTGTGGAGGATGCTAACAGCAGCCCACAGCACAGCCGTGTGGAGGCAGGGGGGAAAGCTCGTCTCTGTCATCCCCTCGGAGAGAGGACACACCGCTGCAACTCTACACCACGGCACCTCAGTGCAGCCTCAGCTATTCCCAATAATACAACACACCCAATCACATGCACACACACACACACACGCCTGCTTCATCTGTTCCTGATCTCTAATGGAGAAAGCCAGTGAAAGAGGAAGAAAGTTAAATTAACCAAACTAGCCATAACATGTTGTTATTGAGCTGAGTGAATTGCGCTGAGTGAATTGCACTGAGTGAATCCTAATTGCTTCCTGTATAATTTTGCACAACTATGTACAAATTTAAGTAGTGCTTAACATATAATACGGTATACGTTCTCATACAGGGTTTGTTATCTAGTCCAATTCTACAAATACTTTTTAATTTTCTACAAATAACTAATTAAACTACATGAAATATCCATTAAAGGAATACTTCGGTGGTTTTCATCCTAATCTCCATAATCTCTAATCTCTACAGCATCTGTATTTCATGCATGATCGCCACAGACTATTTCGAAGATTTACTGTACTGAGAGATGAACGGAAATCCTGTACTCAAAATCTCACTCATAATGGAAGTCTAAGGGCAGTTGTTGAACTGTCAATATACACTGAAAATTGAAAGATGAAACAAAACTAAAACATTACATTCTAACATTAAAGGTCCTAGAATGAGGCAGACATGAGAAAATATCTTATCGAAGATGTTCTCGTGCCATTTTGCAACTTTAAAACTGCGGTGCAGTAAAATAAAATGTCATTTGTGTTGCATGAGAATTTGTGGTTTCCATGTTTGATCAGACCAACACCAACTACAAGACCAACTATAACTGTTAATGGAAAGGTTTTCCCTCTGAAAAAGGACAAAATATACAGATTTAGAATGAAATTTACAAATACCTTTGACTGAAGAATGACACAACAACTGCCCTTAGACTTCCATTATGTGTGAGTGTTGAGTAAACAAGTTTTCTGTTCTTTTCTGAATACATGAAAAAAAATTAGTATGTGGTAATTACACAGACCCAGTACATGCAGTAAAAACAGTTAGGTTGAAAAAGCCTGGACTATTCCTTTAATCTGAATTCAAATACATTAAATAAATATGTTCACTTAATGTGTGGATAATTAAAATATTCTTATTCTGACAACAGTCCTCTTGCTGACTGCAGAAGTTATTAGAGTATTAAATCAGAGAGTAAGAAAGACAGAAAGAGGGATGAGTCGTGTGGATAATGTGGTGAGTGAATGTGTGTGAGTGTGTGTATAAGGGTTGAGAGGGGGTGGACCATGCCCAGCTTTGTGTGTTTGACTCTGCTTTGTACTCAGTTGATCATACCCCCAGTCCACCTTCCCATAATGCTTTAGTCTTGCTGACTTGTTTATTCACTCCTGTAATAATGACAAGATGATGATACATGGACTAGTATAGTCAATCTAGAACGGTGATACATGTCTGACTAAGACTACTACTAGGCTGATCAGATTGTTATTTGCATATTGGTATGCATGAGTTGTAACAGTGCAGCAAGATTGCTTCAAATACTCTATATTTCAAGAGAGGCAGGTGAAAATGAAACTTTTAGATATGTAGGTGTTTTTTCATGTTTGGGTGTATGATCGTGATATGTGTCTGTGTTTTACATAGTATGACACCTACGAGTCACGATCGATACTGAGTCACTCGCATACAGAAACACACTCTTTTTTGCCATTACAAAGAAGAATCAAAACAGACTATTTTTTTCCAAGTTTCCCCTTGGCTAGATATTACAGTGTGTAAAGATTGATTTAAATGTGTTACTATTTGTGCTATGTGTTTTTTTCTGAGTCATAGCAGAAAATAAAACATGCAGGAAATCACTGAGATGATCAAAAGGAAACATTACTAACACTAGTAGAGCTGAAGTGCAGCACTGTGCAACTAATTTGAATCCAAAACTATCTGTACTATAGACGAGTACTTGTGTGCATTTGTTTCCCATTGCATTGTAGTACCTGTGGAGTTCTTTGGAAGTTCTTAAGAAGTTAATGAAATAGTATGGAATTTTAAACTGATTTTATGTGATGTCAAAACAACAACAACAACAAAAAAAAAACCCCAAAAATTTGCATATAGCTTTTTATTATTGAACCCAAGGCAAGCTGTAGAAATGCCAGTGAACAACCCAAATCAAGCCAAGTGTGCCACTACTTTAACTGGAGTGAGAAAAGAGAGGAAAGTGTAAACTTTGTTATAAGATATATATATATATATATATATATATATATATATATATATATATATATATATATATATATATATATGTGTGTATATATATATATATATATATATATATATATATATATATATATATATATGTATATATATATATATATATGTTATATGTATATATATGCATGCATTGGAAGCCATTTAGGATTCAACCTAAAATGGCAGCTTTTCCAAAAATATAATGTATATTGGCTGCACATCATTCTAAATATCATGTCACTACATGAAGTAAGAAATTGTGGTCTACTATTCTGTCAAATATTTCAGCATTGAATCTCCAAGTCTTTAAACATTTTACTGGAGTAATGAACGCCATTCTTCTAATGTATTTTCGCCTCAACTGGTATTTTGATGGTGGTGGTGAAAAGTGCTGTCTAACATGCTGGTCCAAAATCTCCTATAGGTATTTGATTGGGTTGCATTTTGGTGACTGTGTAGGCCATAGCAAATGATTTCCATCATTTACATCCTCATTAATCCATTCAGGGAGCCTTCATGCCCTGTGGATGGGGGCAGAATCATCCTGGAAGAGGCCACTCCCATCAGAATAGAAATGTTAAATCATAAGATACGGATGATCAGTTAGAAGAACTTTGTATTGATTTACAGTATTGTATTGATCTTCCCTCAAAGAGAACAAGTGCAATCAAACTATGCCACCAAAATCAACCATTTTTCCTTTAATTCCTTTCCTTTAATGTGTTATTTGTATGTGCTTAACTGAAAGTTATTTCAAAGGCTTATCACAGAATTTGGCATGTTGTAACATCCCATTGTGTTTCCTTAACTCTGCTTTTCTCTTTCTCTTTCACTCTCTCCCTTGTAGTTCAGTGTTAATGTAGCATTTTATATTTGAAATTGCACATATGCAGCAGTTTTTGGCCTTCACGGGGCAGGCAATGGTTTTCAGCGAATCAGAACGTGTAAAGACAAACTTGGATTCTGCTGTCCAATCAGAAAGTAGCAGGGAGGCCCTATCGCTATAGAGACTATCGCCATGGCATGTCTCCAGGGGAGTGGCCCTTGACAATCCAGTTCTGCAGGTTAAAAGCCAAAAGAACCGGTTGGCTGAGTTGTCAGGAACGAGATTAACAAAAGCTAACAACACCACAGACAACTCGTCTGCGGTGTGACAACTGTAAATCACACAGGAATAATTCTTTTGAAATAAAACTTTGCTTGACTTTTTGCTGCCACTGCTGAACGCAATACTACGATGGAAAACAAAAATCCTCTGTCACCATCAATCCACTTGTTTAGCAATGGAGAGAATAACAGGCATTGAGAGAGCGAGAGAAGGAGAGAGAGAGAGAGCAGACTATAATGGCAAGAGCACATGGTAAATAAAATGGGAGGAAGAACAGTGAGTGTGTGGCGAAAGCAGACTTCAGTGTCGCGTGACTCCGGCTCTGTCTCTGCAAGGCCGGGAGACAAAACTGCTCTTCACGCCCAGAAAGAAGTGGGTTTATGGGGCAGAGGGAGGAAAACAAGGAGGAGGTGGAGGAGTTCAGGGCAGTCAGACTTCACTGTGGTGGTGTCTTTGTGTTGTATCCACGTGTATTGCTTTGAACTGGGTATAGCTGGGCATACAGTATAGTACGTACTTATGTGTGGCAGTATAGGAAAACCCTTCACATGGTGAAATTTTTTGATATTATCTAATATTTATATAATTTTTAAATATGCTTTCTGAAATGTTTTTCTCTTTTATATGTCTCTCAATCAGAAGTAAATTATAGAATTTTTTATTTACCACCCAAAAGTGAAAAGGGAGAAAATTGCATTCAAAGATTTCATCCCAATTCCATTGAAACTCATTATCTAAAAGCAACTGCTATTTATTGATGTAATTCCCATTTAATTTAACATGTAATAAATAAAATACAAAAGTAAGAAGTATGAACATATCTTTATACATGCTTTTATTCATAGCCTAGAACTGCTTCTGCTGTGATCTTTGTAGAAAGCCTAGGAAACTTTAGAAAGTTAATAAAAAGACATTTCTACATAGTTTTGGGAAATATATTCATGGTTTCTTAAAGTTGAGGTTGTCAAAGTATGTTATAGGCAGAAAATTGTTATTTTTGGCCAAAACCCCATATTTTTTTTGTCATTTTTGGATTTTGGTTTGCCAGAATTCAGCCGCAGCAACCTCCAACGGGTTTTCCCAGACCGCTACACATATTACAACTTACAATTACTACAACATTATAATCTTTTTGAAGAGTTTTGAAGGGTTCGTTGTGAGATTGAGTTTATGGATGAAAAAAAAAATCCAAACTGAAATTTTTTTTACCTTGTTAGTTTATGTCCCCATTCATATTCTGAACAATTTTTCAATGTCAGTCACTTAAAAGAAAAAATATCTTGTATTTCTGTAAACTCCCATCAAAACGCAGGGCCCACCTGTTAATGTCTTGACTTTTGACTACATCACCATGTGCATGTGAGCTGAGGAAAAAATGTCACATCATTTTTACAATCCAGTCAATTCTCAGTGGATAAAAACAAAGCCCAGGTTTTTGAAGCATTATTTCAAACATCATTATCCTGTTTCACTCCAAAATACTGTATATGTTCTCACTAAAAAAAAAAAAAAAATCCACTTACCATAAATGTAGACAATCAGCCAGGACATGTTTAGTCCAACATTTTTGCACAGGAGCTATGAGGCTAAGTAATGAAAGGCTACCTCATGTTAAATCAAAATGGCTGCCACCACAACATTGCAGCATCCAGCTAGATAGTGAGGTTCTGTTCATTTTTATAGATTACAGTAAGTGAAAATGTGGATGTGGTTTGAGGCAGATATTTCCAGAAAAGATTTGAAGTGAGTCAAACATCTATTATCTGTTAGCTATATTAGCCTTGTCACTCCAAAATAATGATGCAAAGCTTGCAAGACTACATTTGTGGTAAGTGGATAATTGTGTAAACTTTGCATTTTCCTATACTATTCCTTTAGCTGAAGACAGCTTTTACTCTGGAATGGTTCTTTAAGATGTTTCAGAGTGTCTATTGTACTGTATGTCATTAATATGTAACGGTGCTTCATGCAGGTCAACCTACAGAAGTTCTTTTAATATACAGGAAGCATATGAAGTGTTTTTTTTTAACCAATTTCAGTGACTGGTTAAACTTAGCTCAGAATATCCACTCGATGTATGGTACTTTTAATGGTAGGACTAGATAAAGACTTTTAAGGGTTTGTCTAAGGAGGAGTTTCATTTTAAAAAGTTTGACCATGACAAAGGAAAGGACTGGAGAGCGAGCAGAGCTTTTCAGAATTGTGAATGCAAAACCACGTGTTGCTTACAAGGGAGCACCTAATGAACTGCCTTTGTGTGTGTATGTGTGTGTGTGTGTGTGTGTGTGTGTACGTGTGTGTAAGTGTGCAGCTGGGGCAGGAGACGTAGGGACACACACTCACTGTGCTTGTATTGATCGTGCTGCAGCCAGAACTCATCTAGAAGCACAAGCCCTGGGGCACTACGAGAAAGAGAGAGAGAGAGAAAGATAGAGAAGCAGGAGAGGGAGGGGAAAATAGTGGGAACAAAAGACAACCAGAGTTTTTACTCCAGCGTTTTGGACAAAGAGGGTATGTGTATGTGTGTCAGCCACACACTCTTACACACGCACACACCGAACGAATAAGAGAGAGGCTGAAAGACTGCTGGGTCTTCTGGCTTCGGCCCAGAGGATGATGTCATGGGGATGACTTCACCATGCAGTGTCATCACGGCCTCCTCCCCTGCTCCCCATCCATCCATCCATCCCTCCCCCTCTTTCTCCCTCCCTTCATCTCTCTCCTTCTCCTTCTCCCTCACTCCACCCTCTCTGAGAAGGTGCTGCTACATGCACTCGCGCCAAAACACAAGCCATGACAATCCGCCCGCCTGGGCTACCGCCACTGCACTGTTTAAAGACAAAGAGACACGATTAGAGAGACAGAGGTGAAGAATCACAATAAAAAAAGTCTGAAAGTTGAAAGCAGAAAGAGAATGTTGTCATGTTGTCAGGTGGTGAACAAAAAAGTGAGACAAAAGAATTAGAGATCTGTGTTGGAGATGCTAAATAGGGATTAAGTGGCTTAGGGACAGTGAAAAGGAAAGCTAGAAAAAGGGAGAGAGAGATATTGTGAGGGGGTGGGCTGGTTTAATTACATTTCTCAGTGCCACTCTGCTGCCATAAGGCCCAACAGTAAACAGCAATGTGCATGCACACACATACACACAATACATACACACACACACACACACACACACACACACACACAGCAGGGCACAGGGAGGTGCAGTTCTACCACCCTTACAGACTGCTTCCGCTTACTCACACAAACAAATGACGACAAACACACCAAAGAGCGAACACATCTCAATATAAGGGCATGGAGTGCACATAAAATAAACAAAGCAGCCAATGGGTTATTTAAAAGGCCATTTTCGTATTTACTGTTTTTTTTCTTAAGTATTTTTGAAACCTATTGGTCAAGCCCTTTTGAGCAAGTATTATTACTATAATAGCCTAATAATTCTACACTATAATCTTAGTAGCCTGTGCTCTTTCAAAAATCCAACCAAAACAAGACTGAGGTATATAAGGTATATAAGGTGTGTAAGGTATATAATTAACCCATCCTTTACATGTTCCCATTTTTGGTTAAGACTCTGATGCTAGATCAGTGTTTAAAAAAAAAAACAGTTGGGCAGCAGTAACTATATCCAGATTGGGCCAGACCTGGACCAGGCAGGGGAGCGACAGGCTTTGGACCGATGAAAAGAGAGCGAGAGAGAGAGGGATAGAGAATGAGAGCGAGAGAGATGTATGCATTGCCAGGACTCCTGACTCTAATGCATCTGTCACTGAGTCACAAGTATCAACTGTGATCATGTGCCTCCATGTCTGTTATATGTGTGATCTATACCCTGTAAATCCAATAACCAAATGAAAAAAAGAATTTATTTGGATGATATTCGCTGCATTATTCTATTATGCAAATCTGAAAAAAAAAAAAATCTAGCCATATTGTGTATATGAGAACCTGCACTGAATTAACATATTTAATATATTTTATTTGCAGGTCCCCTCATAAGGACTTTATAGAACATTCATAATATGTACATAACTTGTTTATAAATCCCACCGTGACATTTATGAGCACTTAAGTCAACAACTGGAGGTACACCACTACCTAAATGTGTCTACTCGTGCTTGTAGTTGTCTATATAAGTGACCGTAAATGTCCATTTGATTAAATATTTTAATAAAGTACTAGCGTATAAAATTGAGCTAAAGGGATACTTTAATTCAACACCGGTCATTTTATCCAAATTTTAAAAAACATGCATGAACTTCAGTCTGATGCTTTTGGTATGAGAGCACACATTGACTCAGAGGGGCCTCAAACTGTTTGCAGCCAAATTCTATCAAATGCACAGATTCATTTTATGAACATAATCCACAAATTTTAATATGACACATAGGCAACTGTGTATCATCATATTTATACTGTATACTGGAGGCAATTTAGATCTTAAATTTGACTAACCCTTAAACCCAAAGCAATCACACTTTCTTAAAATGTACATTTTATACATCATATTAACAGCACTTTTCCTAGTTTTCCTAAAATTGCAGTTCAGTTCACGTTGACATTATGCATATTTTTTTGAGTTTTAGATTAAACACCTTCAGTTCAAGTGACCAGTTGATTAGGGTTGTAATAACTAAATAAAAACTATAACAATAGTGATTAGTTATTTGTGATGTCCATCAGTGTAAAAGTTATTTTTAAAAAATAAATAAATTGTGGAGTCCCTGGATACATGCCACAGACCTGCACTGTGAGAATCATGGTGTTACTGTATACTGATATTGCATTAACATTTCAGTCCTATTTCTCTCTCTCTCTCTCTCTCTCTCTCTCTCCTCAGTTCTTCCCCAGCACATGGTTCAAATGAGGCCCTCACCAGGTCTGGTTGTGATTAGACCGGGCTAATGTGTAAAACCTCACTATCTTAAAGGCACTAATAGCATGGCCCATTAACGACATACTAATTACACCGTGTTTGTGCCCAGGGGGAGGGAGGGGGCCTCTGCTTTGAAGTTGTGCCACAGCGTCTGCCTGTAAGAAGGCTACTTACTTCAGCGAGGGGGTGGAGGGCGGGCACAGGCTGAGGCCTTTAACAGAAGTTAACAGCAAAGTGTTGACAGCCTTGTTTATCTGTTATTCTGCAGCTCTCTCGCTCTCTCTCTCGCTCTCTATGTCTCTCATATATCTGTTATCAATATAGCTTTCACTTCAGCTTCCTAGTATTGTCCACTTTCTCCCTACTTGCCTCAAATTACTTCATGTCTTTAGTAATTTTTCAATTCTTTCTTAATCCTCTTTCACATCACCACATTACCGAGGAATTTAATTGGGAAAGAGTTAAGTTATAGAAAGCCAGAGTTGCGCCAATCAATCAAGATGACAGCTTGTACATTTCCAAAGAATGTATTGGGAGGAAAGCTTGCATCCCTGTAAGATATTTCTAACTGCTGCAAGTCTGAATGATGCAAAGCCCAAAGACTCATTTATCAGTCTTTTAGTAAAGTTGTGTGTATTATTGTCATATTCTAACTAAAAATTTCCTCCAGATTTACAAAAGATTACTGCTGATTTTTTTCATACTGGCATGCATATGTCGATAAATGCCAATCAGAAATTACCAAACATGTTCATGGCACATGTTAATTTCCATGTAGCGACAGCCACAAAACTCCATCAAAGGCAAATCTCACAGAGAGCTGACAGACAAAATAACAACTAAATGGCAAAAGAGCATGCCATGTGTTAGACTTCCAGTAATGCAGCCCAGCCACTGACACCCACTAACTCCACTTCATTTTATACCATTTTTTTGTCCTAATTGAATGGCTGGTCTTATTTGTCTTAATTAATGCATTTGTTTTTAACTTTCTTTCAGGTCATTAATATGAAACAACTGAGTTTGAGCTATCACTTCTCAGCTTGCATAAGCTAAACTGCAAGATTTCTGAGATGTTTATCATTGGCACTGTTGATAGCTAACTAACCTGACAGGATTTCTAAGTCAAATTTTGTAAACATTTATAATAGATAACTAGCTAACATTAGCTAACCTGACTGGAATTTAAAGTCATAATATGTGCATGGTTGGAAATACCAGCCAGCTAACTGATATAAGTTGAACTGATATCGTTTCTCCACATTTTTCACCACTAACTCTTGCCATATATTTAACATGAGCTATATATGATATGAAAATATATACGAACAATATTTTACAGTAATATTTAATATTTAGAAATGTTTGTGATCTTTGCTATTAACACTAACCAGCTAACATAAACTAAACCGTATATATATATAAGATTTATCAATAGTAATGCTAGCTAACATGATTGGATTATAAAGTCATATCTTTAAATGTTCATAATCTAAATTGCAACAGCTAACAGGTAACCTAGATGAGGTCAACCTATATGCTAATCTGAACTCACATTTAATTTATAGATCTTTGTCATTTTCACGATTAATGCTAGCCAGGTAGCTGACATGAGCATCTAAAAGGGTTTCTGAGAAGAGATGTAAGTCATATTTATAGATTTTCATACTCTTCACTGGCAATGATAGCTAGATGGCTAATTTAAACTAACTTGTGTTTAAAGCCTCCATTATGGACACCATGCTGCTATTTACAGTGCCATCACTGACTAGGTTTACATGCACATCAATATTCCGATATTAATCAGAATTTGGCAATATTCTAATTATTATTAAGTCATGTAAACACCACAATCTGATTGCCTGATTCAGATTAAGACAATATTCTGATTCCCCAAATTCTGATTCCCCCTACTGGAGTATGTCTGGTTTAATCAGAAATTTCTTGCATGTAAACACCATATTCAGAAAATTCACTGAAAGGAGATATATGTGCATGCTCAGTCCGCAAGGAATTGTGGGTGCTTAACAGATGCTTACTTGACCCTGTCCACTTCGAGGCAGTGATGTTGGTCATGTTGAGAAGTGTTAGAGTCCTAATTAAATTAGTGTGAAAAAGTAGTAATAAAACTAATAGCTGAGCATACTCTACAACGATGTACCAACGGCAGCATCTTGAATCCCCCAGAAAATAACAGCGGGAAAGGAAAAGTGTGTAAAAAAAAAAAAAATGTTTACATCGGCATACTTACAACAACCATTTATACAGGAATATTCTGATGCTTTTACATATATAAACATCATATTCGGAATATGGCTGCAACTCGAATGTAGGCCTAAAACAGAATTTGATGTGCATGTAAACATAGTCATTGACACTGTACTTAAATAATACATATTAAAGTCACTGTATATTATTTAATTTTCAGGCCAAACACTTAGCACTGAGCTCAGCTTTGTCCGCTCACGCTCTTTTGAAGTCTTCTGTTTGTCTGCAAGCACAGACAATATAGGCCAGGCCACAAACAAACATGCACACACAGATTCTTGTCAGAACACATGGGCTGTCCAAAGAGGTGTGACGTCATTGGCTAAAAGCATAAACAGCCGACAGTCTCTTCTTGCAGCAAAATCTGCCCTCTGTGTATTTAAACTGTACCTCTGTCACCATTACGTGCAGCTTCCCTATGGAGGCAGCAGTGTGAAACAAAAAGTAAATCTGTTTATGGTTGTAAAGATAAGATGCAGCGAGGGGAGAAAATGCAAGAGACAGTGGCTGGATATAACCAGTGAGGGCATTTTATGTCTTTCCTAAAAACAGACTCCTCTCTCATTCTCTCTTTTTCTGTAATACTCTTGCTCAACAAAGCCCATCTTTCTTCTCCAACCTGCTCAAAGTCACAGCGATGGACTTCTTGAGCTGAGCCTCTCTTGTTAGCATTCTGACCGACACAAATGGGCCCTGCATTTAGGCCTGAGTTTGACCTTTGACCTCCCCATTCACAGCAAGGGTGCCTAACCTTGCGTCAATCATGCACAATGGCCTTTTTTTCTTCGGTTTCATTCTCAATAGGCTTTAAACAGAGCTCCCCATCTGACCGATGAACCATACTGAATCGGTCGTCCATTCAACAGGCTGGTTTTTCTATTGCTAACAGCCCGTCCCATGTCATTAATGTGAGGCTAGTATGTAAAAGGGGTGTTTTACACCGGTCAGTTAGACCCTGTATCTCTTATTCAGGTCAGAGGTTTTTTCTTTTTGTCAAAAAGCCCCAGCAAGAGATGACCTCACTCCAAAGTGTGTGAGGCTGAAGGGGTATATGTGTGTGTGGTGTTAACGTGTGTCAGAGTAGAAAGGCTTAAATGGATCCCTATTAGGTCCCCCAGGACTGTGAAACACACCCTCTCAATATGATTCAGCCTTTCTCTCCATCTCCATCTTGCTCGTTTAGTGTGGGCTTCACGCCTTCGACCTGCATTGTTTTCATTTATTCAGGCTTTACTCTAAAGAAAACATTCATTCATTATTAACCATATTCCAGCTCCTTGTGATGCTATCAAAGTATTGTCTTGGAAAAAAATTGATTTTTAATTTCTTTTTGTGATGGGTAATACCAAATCCTACACTGGAGTTTGCTTTAAATTTGGTCAATTTTGTGTAATTTTCCATTGAAGTTTAGTTTATTGAAGGCTCATTCAGAAAAGAAAATGATTCATCCCACTGCCATTAAACCATTTCTTCTCTAGCCCCTTCTCATTTTGCGCAGTTTGTCTCTCCATTTCTCCCTCCATCTTTCTCTCTTTCCCTCCCCCATCTCTCTCTCTCTCTCTCTCTCTCTCTCGGAGCAGGAGTTAATTAAAGAACAGCCATGACTGGTGTTCACATGGCCCAGCCCAACGGGCGCCTGGCAAATGACAGGGCAATGTTGATATGCGGGCTCCAAAACCCAACAGAGCAGCCAAGGATAACCACCCCCCCGAACACACACCCCCTCACACCATCTACCATGACTACGGGCTCTCTATGCCCCCTCCCCTTCACCTTATGGTGTTGATATCAGCTGCCCATCAATGCTGATCTGTGAACAGCATTGCATCTCTGGTTTGACTTCTTTTCTCACCATTAGATTCACTGAACTCTAGATTTAGACTGAACTAAGCAAATAGCCTCTGGGAAAAGTCTTCCTTGGCTATCTGATTTTCCCAGCCCATCTGATTTGAGACCTGTGTAAATACTGTCAGAGAAAAATGTACCATACAGCAAAGATACTATCAAAACTGCAATGGTATTCCTTAAGGTTCAAATATCTATCGTAAATGATATTCCTTAAGGGCACCACCCAGTGACAAGTGTTTGTAATCAAATTAAAACCCAGTAACTTTCCCCCCCCAAAAAATTAAGAAATTGTCACCCATGATGGAGTTGGTCCAAAAGTTAAAATGGTGGTGGAGCAGAGGACAAGACCCCCTCCCTAAGCCTGGCCTCCTAATTATGAGTAATTGTGATTGTTACTGTTTGTTTGTGTTTGAGTCCACCATGGTTTATGGTAGAGCATTTCAAGTGTGGAAGATAAGAGGTCGAGAGAGAGAGAGAGAGAGAGAGAGAGAGAGAGATGGTAGTTAAGTTTCTGAGAGTTTGGAGCAAAAGAACAAAAGTGCAAAATCTTATGAATATGTTATGGTTATGTTCAATACATTTTGCTAGGCATAAACCCATATTTGTATGTTAAGTAAAGAAGTTAAACAGGAACAGTTACTGAAAAAGCATCAAGGTGACCATGGTTTGCCAAGGCTGGTGTAGAAGAACCTGACTGGTCTGCACAGAGCCATGACCTCAACCCCACTGAACATCTTTGGAATGAACTGTAATGCCGACTGCACACCAAGCCTCCTTGCTTGATATCAATGCCTGACATCACTAATGCTCTTGAGGCTGAGTGGGCAAAAATCCACATTCCAAAATCTATTGGAAAGCCTTCCCAGAAGAGTGGAGGCTGTTATAAAAGCAAAGAGAGAACCAACTCCATATTAATGCCCATGGTTTTTGAAATTGTTCAACAAGGACATATTAGTGTGATGGTCAGGTGTTCACATACGTTTTGGCCGTATAATGTATATAATAAGAGTGAAAGTAATTGAATTGAATTCAGTTGCATACAAAGACTACTGATCGGTTTTAGCTCAAGAATTTAATGAATGTAGCTCCTAAGAAATGTGATTTACTCATGGTTAAGTAGTCACATTATTGTATTTGGAAATGTTTTGCTGTAGCTGCTGTTTTCCTGCCAGGCTGCTGAAACAATTTGGATTGAAGACTTTTTTTAGAGCACATAACATCAATTAATACCTATATACGAATTACTGCTTGTGATACTTAATCAGCATCATATACATTCATATTCAGTGATATCTTCTTCTTCTAGTGAAAACCATGGAACATCTACAGCATGTGACACCCTCAAAAGAAGAATCAAATTCACTCTCTTACAGCCTCAAACAGGGACTTCACCCTGCACAATCCCTTATAATCCAACTCTGAATAAATCGAGCTTCCACTCAGCGTGCTCCCCCTTTGGCCAGAGAAATTCGATGAGTCACCATAAGGGATTCCCTTCCCCTCTCTACCAAATATGGGCAGGAAGAACACTCTCCATTCAGGAAGGAATGCAGGGAGCCCTCTGGAGCTGTGCGTAAATATAAGTGTAGCACAAGGGAGCCTCATGTATTTCTTTTATCACACTTCACACTCACCCTGCAAGGAAAATATCACGACGATGCAACCAAGAATGTCTGGCATTTTTCGAATCAGTCATCAGCACAGCATTTTAGCCAATCAGGACCACACGCGTGACTTCCAGCATCGTTCCACCCCCCACAATTTCCCTCACGTTTACAGGAAGGCTTGGTCATTTGCCAAAGGTTGAGCTAAACATCTGTATTCCAATTAAAGTTGATGTTTTTATTGTCGACTCTTAACCTTCTCTATGCTTTGGGAGGAAAAAATGTCAACTATGCTTGCAGGCCTTTAAGGTCTAAATTAATGAAGGACAGTTTTTTCTTGAAACACAGCCTTTTGGAAGACTTTATTCCTATCTTAAGTTTAATTAAAAAAAAAAAAAACAACAAAATAAAACAAAATATGAAAAGTATTCATCACTACTAAAGTCCAAAACAAAGACCAACTAAATATGAAAGCTACTTTATATGGCAGTTATCCTTTATACTGTCCTAAGATGTGTATACTGCTTTTTTTTTTTACTGATACATTTTACTGATACATAATCACAGAAAAAGCACAAAAGGCCAACTTACACACAAACTCACAAAACACACTCGCCTGGCAACAGTATAACATTTGACTCCCCTGAAAAAGCCATTACTCTAATCAAATCTGTCACCCCTACGAAAAGAACTTCACATATCATCGCTTACTGTTACAGTGAGTGGTGGTTAAGAAAACACACCCATGTAGGTGGTCCACTGCATAAAAGGCTGAGCCGGGGGTGGTCATTATAACTGTATAGGAGGTGATGACGCAAGACAGCGTGAGAGAGTAATGGGATGGTTTTGACAGAATTTGCTAATGTTTCAGTTGGATCAAATCACATCATCTCAATTTGAGGGGACTGGGCCTTTCCCAGAATGATACAAGAGTACATCTCATCACAGATATTCTTTAAAATAGGTGGAAAACATGGTGCAAATCTAATCAAGACAATTGATATACATAATAGCACCATTCATAGACTCACTGAGGTGGGTGGGAGATGGTGAGCAAGGCTGAGATCAGGCCTGTACACCCACAATTGCAGATTTCAATGTGAATATTATAGGAAATTAGTAATGTTAAAAATTTACATATGTAGCTAAAAAGAGACCGACACAATAATGACAACGATATTTCTCAGAAATGAGTCTGTGCATTAAACTAGTAGCATCACTGAAGAGAACAAAAGTGTCCTGTCCTTCATGCTCACACAAAACTCACCCAACATTCCTGAATAAACGCCACTGCTGGGCTGGTGCTCCCAAACTAGTCGTGATTACTGGAAAAGGTGAGCATGTTCTTCCCTCACTTCCTTTGGCATCACCATTCTTCTCTGGAGCCTTCTAAAACCCAGCAGCCTCACAGTAAAATTACATGTGCCGAACCGACTCCTACGGAGTTAAACTGAATATGATTCAGCGCCGTAGGAGTAACTCTAGGCTGTGGGAGCAAATTTATCACTGGTGTTTTTACTCTGCAACTCTGGGATGTTTGTGTGCCTGTGTTTGAGGGGATGTTGCATTGCTGAGCTTTGGAAGATGGGTCATAAAGGGTCACTCAATAAGCATAATGTACACTACTCAACACTTCATCATTGCTAGCACTAATTACTGTTTTGCTGCATCTCTTGTATACTGTTAAAACAATCCTTTTTTTCTCACGCCATCTTTTTTTCTCTTTTTGCCACTGCTGCAATTTCAGAGAGACCCAAATGTTCCCGACAGGAGACAACAAGAGGATAGTGGCACAGAGAAATTAAAGACCCAAGGAGCCCGACACTATCATTAAAGGGAGCAATATGCCAGCAAATCACTCTGCAGAGTTTCCGTAGGTTGGAAGAAAAAAACACAGTCCCTCATGGTGGCACAACAGTTCTACCCCTCATTGAGCCACTCGTTGGTGTCAGGGTGAAATAGCATATTACTGTGTCATCTATCCTGGGAATAAAGTCGTTTGATGTACTAAGCCAGACAAAGCTTATAAGACATTTGAACATTTGGTCTTTAGACCAGTTAGCTTGCTGCAGAGAACATAAAGAATCATGATAAAAGACATAATGATACATTTAATGCCAGAAACAAAGATATACATAGAAAATGATGGAGATCAGGAACCTATAAGTGGCCACTCAATGTAAAAAGGTTTCATCATAGGTTTTTAGATAGTTAAGAGTTCTTTGCATTCTAAAGGGGTTCTACATGGAGTCCTCACTGTTAAGGAAAAGTCTGTTGTAAGAGTTCTCTGCTTTACACAAAACCTTTATATGTAGGTTCTGTGTAGATCCCTTAATGATCCAACCAATGAGCCCTTAATGGTTAACACAATTTTATATAGAGCATATGCATATAGTATCTCCAGATGGAACACTATATATGAATGGTTCCTCAAGGGTTACTTGATTAGTAAGGAGTTCTTACCTTTCTAAAGTTTTTCTACGTAAAACCCTCACTGCTGTAGGGTTCTACATAGAACCTACAGAAGGACAAGCCGATTAACCATTTCAGGTTCTAAATTTGGAATGTAGAGCTTATGGATATAATATCAGCTGAAATACTATAATTCAATGGGTGATAGTTAGGTACAGTCTTAGAAGAATGGTTCCTCAAAGGTTCTACTTGGAACCCTTTTGAAATGGAAACTGCCTATTGTAGGGTTTACAAAAACTTTAAGGGATTCCCATCATAGCGTATCATAGGGTTCATAGGGTTCTAGCTTAACTTTCTGTTCTAAAAGTGTAGAGGTTAGAAACAACAATTGGCATGGGATAATAGACCCATAGAAAAAAGCATTCTCCAGTGGTTCCTTGAATAGTTAGGGGTCCTTAACTTCTGAAAGTGGTTCAGTTTGAAACCCTTTCTGAGGGCAATATCATTGGCATACATTATATGGCCAAAAGGGTGTGGACCCCTAACCATATATGCTTGTTGAACTTCCTATTCCAAAGGCATGGCATTAATATGGACCACCTTTGATATAACAGCCTCCAATCTTCTGTGAAGGCTTTCCACTAGATTTTGGAGCGTGTACAGATGTACAGCATATAAAGACATTCTAGACAATCATGTGCCTCCAACATTGTGGCATAATTTTGGGGAAGACCCACACAGGGAGTTCATCGTTAGGCATCCACATAGGTTTGGCCATATATTGTAGGCCATGATTAGGTATACCCCTAGAACACAGGGTCCCTCAAAGGCATAGTTGTTCTACTTGAAACTCTCTGCTGTTGGGTTCTACATAAAATATTTTAGTGGCCCAGCAGAAGGACAATCTAATGAATACTTTAGAGTTCAAGATTAATCCTTTTTCTAGGAGTGCCATGTAGGAGAGGCATCAGGAGAAGGAGTTGTGTAGGCAAAGGTCCACTCAAGCAGGATCATGTGTGGTCCAGCAGCTGAGAGCTTAGTTGGCGATGGAAGGTTGAAAATGTGAAAGGAGTTGAATCCGTACATGCCACTCCCATGGTAGTCATGGGATGGTGTAGACCTTATAAGGTTCTGCTTGTGCTACGTGTTTGATGTGCTATGACAGAAATTAAGTATCTGCGCAAATGCGTCCTCCTGTTGTAATTGAACCTTGATGATCTCTCATCAAATTAAAATTAATAATAATAAACACGAATGGCAGCTGAATTACTCTGGCCTCTGATTTCTTGTGTCTCTCATGATAAACCAAACAAAAGATCCCCATCTGGACTGAACACCTGTGATATTTGGCAGCTCAGTTTCAGTAATGGTTTGCATTAATGTGAGCTAATACTGTGAATCTGAGTGGTAGCAGTAGTTTCCCATGATGGGGGGTGTCTCTGCTACTCTCAGTGCCTGACTCAGAGCTGTCTTTGGGCTGAGGATCATGACTCCACCGCTTGTCAGATTGAAAGTCTGGATGTCTAGTAGGGTCTCATTACCTCGCAAGTAGATCCCAGTCTCTGACTCACGTAGCTCACTGTTGGAAAGGACATAGACCCAACAAAAGCATTTTATCACGCAAATATTCAGACATGAATACATCCCACTGCCATTCCTGTTCACTCTCTTTCTCTCTCTTTGTGAGGCTTTTTCCACGACTTGTGGAATTCATGACTAACAGTCTGATTCCTCCACATGGGAATCACATGTACCTTTCCCTCTCTCTGTCTCTCTTCTTTCCTTTTCTTTTCCGTACATAGAGAAAAATAATTGCCTTGACATTCCAGCGAGGTCACCCTTAACAATGCAAGCGACTGGCCACCAGCAACAATCCAGCCATAGTCTGCCAGCGAAAATATCCAAAGTATTTCTAAACTGGGAGACATTCTTCCTGTTATTGCTGGTCACTGGTTCCTATCTTATTTCTAGTTGGGGGGGTTGGAAGGATGTCAAAGCATCTTCCAGACCACAGTTTTAGAGATTACATGAACATTAAGGTATTCAGGCTGTATGCTGAACCAGACGGTGTGAGGGAGTGACGCTTAGTGAGTCTGTGATAACAGGAAGTTGCTGGAGAAGCTACACAATGCATCAACGAGGGCCGAGCTGATCTGATGGTCCTATCTGTCAGCAGCTATTCTTGCTCTTCTCACACACCCACACAAAAACGAATACACACTTTCCCCTCCTTCTCTCACATGAACAGGCACTGACGTCCTCCCCTGGATCGGACCCCATTGTGATAAAATTGATTGTTTCGCCGCCTTGTGCTTAATCCACTGAATGACCTACTCAGGGGGATTGAAAAAGACAAGTCTAAATCACCATGATTCATGTGTCCGTCTGACACCACGTTCCGTCCTAGAGCTCACACAGTAGATGTAGTAGACCTGGTTGTGCTCCTGCCATAATATGACCTCAAAATGCACAGCATCACCAGAGTGCCTGTTAAGTGTTCCAATGGTAAATCCATGATGAGAATAAGGGAATAAAGCTTTACAAGCAATTGTGATAGTTGACCACTTTATTGGTGTCAGTTTCTTGCAGTTCTACTAAAAGTGGAATTAAACTTCATGATGAGTACTTTACTAGTCAGATACAGAACTGAATGAATTTGTCAATGATTCCTCCATCTAAAAAACAATGAGTATATCACTAGTCATTTTATTAGGAACACCTGGCTAATACTGGGTAGGACCCCCTTTGCTCTCAGAACAGCCTCAATTCTTCATGACATGGATCCCACAAAGTGTAGGAAAACATTGCTCTGCATTTCTGCAGATTTGTCAACTGCACACTCATACTGTAAATCTCCCATTCTACCACATCAAGTAGGTGCTCTTTTGGATAAGGGTCTGGTGACTGTGGACGCCACAGAGGTACACTGTCATGTTGATAGAACCAGTCTGAGATGTGACTGTAGACTTCCTATCAGCTCAAACCAGTCTGGCCATTCTTCTCTGAACTCTCTCTTCAACAAAGTGCTTTTGCTGGCAGATCTGCTGCTCCCTGGATGTTTTTTGGTTTTTACATTGTTCTGTGTAAAATCCCAGATGATCATCAGTTTCTGAAATGAAACACACTTTTGTTGCTTACAGTGCAAGTGATTAGTGATGATTCTGAGTGAGCAGATGAGATAGGAACCCTAAAACAATGTACACCATCACAAACTTCCAAATCTACAAAGTCTATAATTACCTTACATGCTGTATACTTACCTACTAACACACAGAAAATACTGTATGCTCAGGCTTTTCCTAATAAGATGCAAGACCTGCAACCATATTGCAAGTTTTTGTAGCCAGTGAAAGTGAGACAATTACAGGAAAGTCTACAATGATGGATTGAGCAGCACTGGTTGAGACCTGCTTTACAACAACATTTTGCTACTTATGGCGTGAAGAACATATTCTACCTTCCAAAATCAAACCCTTTTTTGTCCATACCCCACACAATGATAATGTTGTAGACAACATCTACATGCCTGACCAAGAAAGAATTACATGCAAGATGAGCTATACAAGTTTTAATAACTCTTATTAGGTATGTATTTGTAGTATGAAACTACAATGTTTGTTGTCATTACGTGAAGCAACAATGTTTGTGAATTTTTGTTTGTGAGTTGTTGCCAGCAAAATGATTGTCTCTTACTGGGACTACTGATTTATGGTATTTATGCAATTAAGCACTATCGCACAAATTCCACAGTTTTATAAACACTGGCAGTTACGAAAATAACTGACATTTCGGACACAATATGGCCAAATACTTTGTTTATTTTTGCTTGGCTAATGGAAATAGATCCCAAAGAAGACACACTCACTGGTAGCCCATTGGCTAGCTGACTAGGTAGCTTACATTGATTTGTACATTCCCTTTAAAGGTGCATCCGGTGGAATTGGCGTCCCATCTTCCTTTTAATTTTCATCTGATGAGCTTTCATATTTTAAGTCAAAAGTTCATGAAAAATGTATCATTTGCCATGTCCGCTAATGTAGCTAACTTTACTGTAGTAACGGTTTCAGTGGGACTGCTGCTAGAATTGGAATTTTATGTGGCAAACACTGACAAGTGGAGTGATACACACAGTGAAATGTCCTATTGAGGTTATACTAAATATAAGCACTCTTGGAACACAGTTCGTCCGTTCAACTTAGTGGACCAGAACTAACTGTTGTATAATATTAATTTTTAACATTTTTTCACTAATGAACTTTAAAGCCCCCACACAATGCATATGACATTACCAGTTCACTGTACCAGACCAGTAGCATTTTGGTGCCAGAACAGACTCTTTCTTTGGGGAAAAAAAGAGTTCCTCAGGAATTCTTTGGATGGGTCTAACCAGTTCTAGCATTCTAAAGGGGGTGTTTCAGAGACTTTTCTTATATACAAACCCTATGAAAACCCTCAGAGATGTAGCCTCTTTTTTAAGACTGCAGGCACAGACAGAAAGGCTTATAGAGCTGCAGATCTTGGAGAACCTCTCCTGGACTGAAAATGTCAAAGCAATCCTGAAAAAGAGTTTCAGTTCCTTGTCTGGAAGGCCTGACTAAGGAAAAAGACAGTTAAGAACAAAGAATGGAATTAAAATTTCAGTAGGGTACAAAAGTTTATTTCACCTAGGGGGTAGCACGATTGTGTACAGTCCAATGCCTCAGGAAATAAAGTTTTAACTGCTCCCAAAAAATACTAGAGAATGTGAACTTGGACAAAACATCAACCAAATATACATTTCTTACATATACAGAGAGCATCAGGATCATTTTTTTCTCTCCTTGTCTCAAGAAGAAGGTACTGTGGAGTGCTAAATCTGACCACCAGATATTAAAATAGCACCAATAAAAAAAATTACTAATATCTTTATTCCACAAATGCATGTTGCCCAAAGTAGCCAATAATCATAAATTAAATTGCATCTTAAACTCTTAATCACATTTGCTTCCTATGTAGGAATAAAACATGAAAGGGTTTGCTTTTATAGGAAGACAATGGGGTGGTTTCGAAAATGGCAAATTCTGAAATATTTTATTTTTTATACCATATCAGTTTGACAATAATTATTTTTTTTTATTAATTACAAAAAAATATATTGTACTTAATAAAATGAACAAACAAACAAACAAACAAAAAAAACCTGAGAAACTGTAAAGCCTTCCATTGATATCAGAAAACCTCACAGTTATAGCTTTACCTCTGTACCTCTGTTACAAAGTGCTGACACTGGAGACTCCTTCCAAAATGCTAAATAAACATTTCTTCACAGAAGACATTACCATACCAAAAATCGTTGAGCATTCACTGTTAAAGTTATGTTAGAAAAACTGCATTAATATAAACTATAATCTGATGATCAGAGCTGATGTTATGGCAAATTAATCAACACTTCTTACCAATTAGAATTGAGCATTCAACAATGTCTAATACATATACAGTATAATGTGTTCATTTTTTTCATGTTGTTACACTAGATACATAGAGAACATAATCTTTTTGCAGTATATTTATTATTTTGTTATTGAATTTTATGTCACATAAATGTGAATGTACTATTTTTATATATATATACATATATATATATATATATATATATATATATATATATATTACTACTACTCCTACTGAATTTTGGAACTGAACTGAGACATTTGAACACGAGTCTTCTTACAAATAATTCCTTATAGAACTCTGAATAGCTCTATATTTTTCTCTAAATTATGGGTGTGACTGAATGTACCCTGTGTGTATGTGTGTGCGTGTGTACTGTTTTTTCTGTCTGTCTTTTTTTTTTTTTTTTTTGTATGTGGAGTAGACTAAACAAACAGTGTGTCCTTGTCCCATAGGAGAAAGCACTCGTGTTCTGGGACTGTTTAGAGTCGAGATCTTTCATGTGTTGCTGAGAAAACAAAACTCTTAGAGGAGACCACAAACAGAAAAGGGACAGAGACAGAGAAAGAGAGAGAGAGAGAGGGAGAGAGAGAGTTAGTTGTTATTTTATAAGGTCACACATCACCATTTCAACAATACTGTTTCTGACCAACTTAGATCATACTGATAATCACTTCATGTTTTAAGAGTAAACCAAGAAAATGCGTTTCCCACTAGAAGGCAAGTCCACTGCGGAAAAAAAGAGAGCCTGATAAAAGGTAGTGATGTAATATTAATATTTACACCTTATAAAACAACTTTATTAGGTCTCCTCTCAATGGAGCAACATCGGATATGGTTATGGTAGTGAGTCCATCCCAAAGAAAAAATACATAAAAGTAGTGCTTTAAATGTATTACCAACTAGGTTGAGTGTATATGAGTGAGTGTGTGTGCCTACTTAAGTCAGCATACATTACAGAAAGTCTCAGCATAAGCATAGTGACATCATTGGACATGGCCAGTGCCCAAGAATCACTCAGACCTATTTCATGAATAACTAGCATGATGTTTTTTGGTCTGCCTCCACAGGATCAAATAAATCACATCAATGAGGTACATCTAAAAGTTGCATTGCTTGAAACACACTCTTCAGGATCTTGACTTCATTTAGCTGTTAATGGAATTGCTTCATTTTCTCCGCGTTGCTGAAATTGAGCAGTCTGACCAGAACAAAATTTATACAGGCTGTGCGTTTAGGGCAATTCAGCAAGTTACCACACTGTATAACTTTCTGTTCCCTTAAAACACTCATTATGCAGTAAATCAAGACCACAGTCGAGTACAATTTGCTTAACAAAAAAACCTTGATACTGACACTTCTCGCTTCATCAACTAGGAAAATGAGAAGCTGTAGCTACTGGCCTAGGAGCTTCTCCCACTGTCTGGCTTGACAAAAGAACACAAGTCCAAATCAATCCCAGGCCCTCCATATCCATCAACCAGGTCCACTGGGAAATGTTTCTCTATGGGGAACATGATAGTTAATCTAGTAGGTCCATCTCCACTGACCTTCTCTGTCAGGCTTAAACACACACCGATCTGTAAAAAGCATCCTGACAAAATATTTACTATAGATGATGAATGGCCAGAGGGAGGATGCGTTTGTCCACCAGCCAAAAAGAGATGAAGAAAGTTAACTGCTATTAACTGTCCTTGACGGTAAAGCAGAAAATGAGGTAGACTTCGAAGTCTTGAGGAGAGAGAGAGAGAGAGAGAGAGAGAGAGAGAGCGAAAGAGTGGTTATCTAGCTCCTATGAAGGTTAAGTGAATAGAAGTGGTGTATCTTGTATGCTAAAGACAAGCCCAGGCTTGAAATGGTAGAACATATCAGGCTGTGCTGATGATGAAATAGCTCACCAAAATCTCAGTGCTGTTACAAAGAAAAACGGGTTTTAGAAGTTTTCTTTAGGACAGGATTATTGCACTTTGTTGGCAGGTGTTCTAAATAATAAAACACATGGGGCAGAAATTTAATGGTAAAATATAGTCTAACCTACTCACTTTTAGTAGAACAGGCCCAAATACAGCACAAAATGTTAAATATACGAAGTGTCTAATTTGCGCACACATCTAGCCAACGTGTGTAAATTACGTCTCAACGATGTCTCATGCAGCTTGTTTGCTAATTGGCAAGATGTCGCCACAACGTCATTTTGGATCACTGTGAAAGTATGTTCATAATATTCCACTTTTTATACCATTAGGAAAGTTGGAAAATTTGTTCAGTTACTGATCACAGTCAGTTTTGTGTTACTGGCTAAAAAGTAGGTTATGTTGATTAATCACGGGAGGAAGGTTGTGTAAAGAGAACTTGAGCTAAATCTGATTAGCTTATCACAGAGTGAGAGTGTGGACGTTGAATAAATCTTCAACATGTGCTGGCTCTGTCTCACAACACTGATCGGTTTAAATCACACATTATACTCAAGGGCAGCTGGAAGTAGCAGATAAAAAAAAAAATTACGTTTGTACTGGCATATTCCCAATTAGAAAACGAGATCTAACCGACATATGTGTGCTACCTAGCATTAGCTATGCAGTATATCCATCCCTATCTGTATTCGTAGAGAAAATTACAGAAGTGCATCCATAGTACAACTGGAAAATCATAATTACTGATGGACAGAAGTAAGTGCAAAAATATGATTGTGTGTCCTAGCCTTTCTTTCCACGTTATGGTTCACTGGTTAGGTGAGTGAAATGTTAAAGTAAATTGTGCTTTAACGAAGGTAATAGTTTAGCACCATGAGCTAAGCTAGCCAGCTACCTAAACACAGTGTTTCATATTCAGTAGCTGGCAAAGTTTGCTAACAAGCTACTAAATATTAGGCTATTATATTGTGCAAGTAAAACCAGGAGCCAAGTTTGCTAGCAATTTAGGTAACATTAAGCTCAGTATTAATATGGGAGCATAGTGTTCTGTATGTGTTTGCTATTTTCTGTGTTTCAGTGATGATTAACTAGACTCTAATATTGAACATGATTATTATACATTATAAACCAAGCAGCGTTAGCATCGCTATTGTTGGAATATATCACTTTAATGCACAGTTAAGCATTTGTCATCTTATTGGCAGGAAAAGTGTACAAATGCAGAAGTGTAATTCTGAGCTCCCATTAGCAGGCGAGGTAACATAATTCTATTATATAGTTTAAGTAAAATCACATTTGTAGCCACATTTGCTAGCGAGCTAGTTAATGTCGAGAATTTTTTTACTGTGAACCTAAAAATAAAAACTAAAGTGTGTGCAAAAAATACCCACATAATTATTTTTACCCAGTGCAAAGGGTAGACCTATGATTAGCCTGAACACGATCAAACAAGTTGCCAGTTCGATGTCTTTCCCCTTTACACTAATAATGTAACATTAAACAGCCTGTTATTTTGTGGATGTCAGTAGTACCCATAACCAAACCTGATTGCCAAGAAGGGAAAATCTCCTCAGATTTTTATTTCTGTAGAGTGGTGGTGAGATGCGGCGGGCGATCTGATCTGTATGAGGTAATGGCGGGAGCAGGCGGCGGGAGTTTTTATGGCTCTGGCTCGTGCGCTGCCTGCCTCTATTTGACATTATCGGAACCTAATGAAAATAAATGTGATTCTGGCTGTAAGAGCTGGGACGCTGAGCTTTCTGAAGTTCCTCTAGAGAGAGAGAGAGAGAGAGAGAGAGAGAGAGAGAGAGAGAGAGAGAGAAACAGGTAAGCCCGAGGCTTAGCGGGGCGCGGTTGATCAAATGACCGTCAGTGGATATAAATCAAATCATTATGATGTCCCCCAAGAGAAACAACACAACAGGCTTCCATGCTTTTTTCCCCCTCACGATTTCCAAAACGAAGACGTCACTCTTTCAGCAGCCCCCTGAAGAGAAAAGTAATGGAGGAACAGGAGAGCTGGCCCACTAGGCTAACGGCCATCTGAAGCCTGCCTGCACGACCTGCCGCTCTGTTATAAATGACCCGCGCTGGGCAGCGAGCGAAAAAATAATCTGTGTGACTTCACCCGATCAGTCACAATGTGCCAAAGTCACCCAGTAACGATGACATCACCATAAAGGATGATGTAATGCCAGGAATTCGGACCCGTTTTCAGACTCAGCAAAAGTTTTGTCACCGCTCTGAGATGCAGACAATTAGATTAACTTTTTTAAGTGTATGCCTATGCATAGTGGAAGTGCAATAAAATTAGCCAAAATTACACCCATTGATTTTCTTATTTAGTAATGACATGAATGAAAAATTCAGTATGACATCTTTCAAATGAAAAAAAAAAAACATTATAATGTAATTATAATACCCCTTAAAGCTCCTATTAACTAACAAAGTATTCATCCTAGAAAAGGTCTTTGTAATTGATTTTTATTTTATTTTACGCAGACTAGACTTGATTTTTCTGTCACTATTTCATGTCATATCTTAAGTCCTTTTCAGTCTTTGGCTACTCTGAGAAATCTGGGGGTGTTTTCTAGTGCTTATACGGGAATCTTTCCCTCACCTCTGTCCTTTGGGGCAACCACTCCACTCCCCCGTCTCAATAAATACAGTCCTAATTCAAACCATGTGCTGCCAAATTGGAAACATGGATTTTAAACAGAGTATTTGCTTTTTCACAGACTAATGCGTCCCAGGAGACGTTCGCAGTCGGCTCGACTGTGTCAGAAAGATGGACAGGGGGGCACCAGTGAATATGCGTAACCTTTCAATTAAAGATGTTCTCACAAGCCATAAGTGAACACACCACTTCTGATGTACAGAGAAGTGTGAGAAGAGGATTCCCTGTCCTGCTGCTCTGAAATCAGTGTGTGGTTTCAGCGGTTAAGTTCTGGGATTTTGGTTGAAGAAGCTAATCCTAGATCAGCATGAAAAGGAGCAGGTTTTAGCAAAAGTTTAATGTGTAGACTGAAAGGATTAAAAACTTTGCATGAGGTTTGTATCAGTGAACACATCTGTGACAACGAGCACATCCTGACAGGTTAAAAGCTCAAGTTTTTGTGCTGATCTATGATCAGCTACATTCCAGCTAACAATTTTAAGTTGGCAGAACATTTTTTTTAATGTTACAGTTATAGGAACGTCCGGGTCCAAAGGTCTAATAATGTTGTGGAAAAAAAAAAATTGTTATAGCAGATGTTATGTCTGGAATATTAAAGTCTAACCTTCTTAGAACCTGCCAAATCTGCTTTGCGCCTAGCCACATCTCTCCATCCCGTCATTGATTATTTTCCTATAACACCATGCTTCATCATGTTTGATTCCTCTTATACATGGTAATTTGCCAAGGCTAACATTTTCTTTTTTACTATAATTATAAATTTTTATCCTTTTAAAGTTACTTTTAATGTAGTGGAATGTAAGTGAAATAAGTTATAGCAACTATAAATAGTTGTTCCTTCACCAGCCTCATTTTTTTCTCTGTAGCTCATCATGCACATGAGAAAATAAAGTATAAGTTAGAGTTATAGTTAATAGTGTTCTGTGTTAGCTGACATACACTCTTCATAACCTTAATAGGTTTGGAAAGTAAATTGCAAATATATCACTATCTGTTATTCACATTTGTAGCATTTGTACTGATTTGACAGGATTGATTGACAGATTGATTTCACACTATTGCCTTACGCTTACAATGCAGAATGACCTCATCATCACATTCTGTCATCTTGCAGTGCCGCTGCAGCTTCAACCACTACAAAAAAAAACAGCAAAAAAAATCTAAAAGGGGAAAATTTTAGATCTTTCACCATGGCTAAGTATCAAACAAATCATATGTCAAAATTTATTGCCCTTGCTGGTGTGAGAGGGAATAATGACTTCGTATCCCCCCTGGAAAAAAAAGACGGCTGAGACCTCGTCTGCTTTCTTTATATTGTAATGGTTAAAGGAGATGGAAACAGAGCGAAGAGGAATATTTAGCTGTGATGTTGGAGTCATTTCAGGGCGGGAGTTCAAACAAGCCTCACGTTAAACTAAACCATATACTTACATGGCACAGATGACCAAGAGAGGGTTTGTTTAAGGTTTGCTGATTCATGTAAGTGTAAAAAGGAGAAAACCGCACCAAGGTTCCTTCATCCAAAAAGGATCCTTGGAATTCCCTCTCTGAATTCCCCTCAGGTGACCAAAAGTACCTCAAATCTGGAGTGTTTTTCAAAACAAAGGCTTAACAATGTGAACTCCTCATTCCTGGTCAGGTTAGTTGATGGAGCGGGAATGCATTACACATCGAAATGTGGGCTTTGCGAAGGCAGAAACTGCAGTTTCGAAGCCTCGACTTAACACAAGCCACATGAAAAAAGGGGGAAAGGCTAAGTGGAATCAATAGACTGATGAGAGATTGACTGACAGGTTACTCTGACACACTCACTTTATTCCCCTTCACAGGAACCACAAAGTGACCTCAACATTGCATTATGTCATTATAAAAAAGAGTGATAGAGGATGAAAGGTGGACTCTAACTCTAGCTGACATAGAAACTAGACTAGGTGACTGAAACTGGGTGTTTTTTACTATGTAAACATGAAACCAACTCTCTCTCTCTCTCTCTCTCTCTCTCACACACACACACAATTAACAGTACAGGCCTTGGCACGGGAATACACACTTCAAATCTCTTATCCGTCTCATTTCAAGGGAAATCAAATACACCATCAGTGTGAATAGCATCATTATGAAATCCTCATTACTGTCATCTGAGGAAGACATCTCAGGACTTCTGATTTGACAGCGCGGCCGCAAGCCACCAATAAAAACCATCCACCATTTTGTGGACCTTCAGCGCTTGTTGACTCCAAACACAAGGCCGCCCATACGCTTCCTGTTTTCTCATATAGACACTTAGTCAGAGAGGAGTCAGCCAGGCATCTGGTGGGGGAAAAGAATGACTTGGGCACATCATTAACGCAGATAGCAGGCAGAAGACAAAAACAATGGGCTCTTTCAAGCCTGATCTTGTGGCCACGCAGCCTTAAGGGATAAAGTTTGATGACCTCTCTGTGGATTTTACGAGTCAGAGTGACAGTTTGGGGGGGTTGAAAAAAAAAAAACAGTGAGACATGACCGATTAGCTGTCTGTGAGTTTGTCTTAATATGTGTCATCACCTCACTGTCATGACGAGAGCTCAAACCCATATTTTACAATGGATTAGAAATGATTTTAATAATGACATGTCATAAACTGTGAACGTTGATTTGAACCAAGTGGATAAACCTTTAACATGTGAAAAATCTTTGAATGTATCCAAAAGGTCAAACATAATGGCAATGATTAGTCTGTCGTGACTTCATTTGAAGCATATTTGATTTCAGTGGCAAAGAACGTGATCGGGCCTCAGTCAGAAGGTAGTATTACCCACAACAGAACCTATTTTTATTCTTTCTCACACTAAAAATAACCACATTAATTCGTTTTCTTTTTTTTGCAGTAAGAGGAGCAGCCAGAAGGACAGAGCGTAGGCTTTGGGGTATGATAAGATCGTGCAGGGGGGCGTCACCCTTTTCTGTGATTTAACGATGAATCACACCAAGGAGCTTAAGCCTGCAGGAAAGTCCCTCAGGCTAATACAGTGGAGGTCTACAGCATCAGACCTAGAGGTAGCATGCAATCTGGGGGGCAGATGGACTCCCATGCACACACACACACACACAAACACACTCACACACACACACAAAAGGGATGGGCGAGATCCAATCTGGGAGATAGCAGGGGGTAGATGAGGTCATACATATGGTCACACAATATTCATATACTGTACGTGAAGAGTCGACACTAATTCAACACACGATAGATGAGAAAAACTGATTCTGACTAAGGATAGATGATTATTCTTTATGCATCTGAAAACTAAGTGGAAATAGGATATGCCACAAAGGAAAACCCTATTGCATAAACAGTAAAGAGAAAATGACTCATTTCTAAAAGTTTTTTTTTATGTTATAATTTATTTATTTATTTTTTAAAATATAATTAGGTGACTTCTGATGGCAGCAGAACTAATATAGGGCTTTCACAGTATTGGGGGTGAATACTAGTTTTTTATATTATTGGTAAATACTTTTACAAAATATACTGATTTTCCCCTCTCTTCAATATTATGGGATTTTTTAGATAGATTTATGGCATATAATCCCAGTTAAGTCCATTTCACTTACAGGTTGTAACACTACAAAATGTGGAAAAGTTCAAGAAGGATGAATACTTATGCAAGGCACTGTATTTGCTCCATTTAAACTCTCAAGTAAACTGTATGAAACTGTACAGCTGCTTGTCACTGGGGTGGTGCTCTCAAGAGTACATCTTCAATACTTTTAGTATGTACAATATATTTCACCTGTTAAAGTGAATGGAGTGGACCTTTAAAACTGATTTAATGAACATTATTAGTGAAATCTGTTGTACCATTAAGGAGCACTATATTCATTTTCCCATGTCAAATCTCCATATCTAATGCACAATAATAAGCAATGAAACAATTTAATACCTTCTTTTGGTGAATCCATACAAAGAAAGCCAGAAGTCCAATTTGACAACCCACCATACAAATGGTTATACAAGCACAACCACACACCTCTGGCCTTCCATCAGTGCAATGATGAGAAACAAATGGAGAGAATGAAATAGAAAAGGCAGAAAGACAATGACATATGAAAGTATAGATATGCCGTAAAGTCTTATTCCTGCACTGGAAAAAGAGATGACATAGTGATGGAGGGATGAAGTGTGGAGAGATGAAGTGTGAGAACAGAGAAAGAGAAGATAAGACTACAGACCCCACAGAGAGAGGGAGAGAGAGAGAGAGAGAGAGAGCGAGAGAGCGAGAGAGTGAGAGAGACTGGCCCACGCCAGGGACTTGCCACATAACTCCTTCATGACTACAGTGTTCCTTTGGATGGAAGAAGATAGAAGAAGAAAAAGAATTGTGGAAAAAGAAAGATACCACTATTCATCCCTCTGCAAAAAAAGGGGGATCTATCAAGTGACTCATCATATAGAAATCACTGTCTGGCCTTGAATTAGAGAAGAAAGATGAAAGAAAAAAAAAGAGTGAGAAAGAAACATCTTCAGACCCCCCAGTAAGAAAGGGACGCCTTTGAACAACTCATACCACACACAGACACAGATAGACACACACACACACACACACACACGTTCACCATGGCTGCCTGTCTGGCTTCAAATGAGAGAATGACGGGAGGGCGGAGGTGTGGGAAATCAAAAAAAAAAAAAAGAAAGAAGCAGATGCAGAGTGTTTAGGAGACCGAAACAGAGAGATACTGTAAATATGAACTGTTGCTATTACAGGCCTTTTCAGCCCAACACAAAGGACAGAGCGGCTGCTGTGGATGTCAAGGAAGTACAGACTGAGAGAGAGCGAGAACATGGCAAAGAAGAGATGAACTTCATGTTAGAAGAGAGAAAAGACAAGGAGGACCTTTATCAAAGTTAATCAAAGTTACTATTTGACTCTTTATTAGGATATATGTAAACATGAGTGTTTGAGACAGAGAGAGTGTGAGATTAAAAAAAAAACGGGTTCAAATTAACGATCTGCCAATATTCCAGAAGATACAGTCATGTATCTTAAGCTGAATTAAAATGGAAGAGAAAAAGACTAAGACACAGATAGCAAGAGAGAGTGAAAAGAGAGATAAAAGGAGGAAAGGAGGCGGACATAAAAAGGAGCGTTGGCGATACCCCCTGCAAAGCTCGTCCCATGCCCACTGTCCCTCCCACACATCCTGACTCACCCATCTACATCTGACTTCAACGGGTCACAAGAATTGACACAATGCCCCAATCATCCACTCTGCCAGATGCCATCAGGAACCACTACGGCGTCCTCAAATCAAGCTGATCCTCCACCACCCAGTGCTGGGCCACTGAGGGCACCAGGGTCACTGAGTTCAGCGCAATGTGTGGAGGCTAAACAATGGCCCATGCGACAAACATATGGGATGCTAACCTCAAAACACTCCCACGGCAAAATTAAAAGTGGAGAGGGAGAGTCTAATAAAAGAGCTGCTCCTGGATCAGTGTTGTAGTCTCAACATGCTGTGGTTACAGCTGTACATGGTGAGCCGGTACATGTACATGTTGGTTACACAATGTACCTTCTAGTTTGCATAAGCAACACTACACCGAAAAGCTCTGGGCGCTTTTGGTGACCCTCACACAAGCCACTGTTCTGTGAACCCTTCTATAAAACTGTGCTGTTTTTGAAAAGAATGACTAAAAATAATCATCCTTTAAAGATAACAACAGTGCTGGATCAGCATTATATTTATTGTCTTCATGACAGTGGTGCAGCATCTTCAGTTCAACACAGCAGGATGACATAAAAACAATGACAATTTATAGCAGCTCGTTTGTATGAAGTGTAAACTGGAAAAAGTGTGTTTGCGCTACATCAAAGGGACAAAACATACTGTTCTTTGGAGAATCTGATTAGGATTAGAGTCAACATGGCAATGGGAAAATGGTTGAATCACAGTTTGTAAGACTTTGTGAGAAAATGGCTGATGTACTTTGACATATAAATTAACTTGTATGTTAATTATTATAGGACGACATTAATAGCAGCCCATTTTTGAAAATATTTGGAAATATTTATTTATTTATTTGTTTAAAATGTTTTAGCATTTGTGTTTTGGGACTGAAATGGTAACCATGTAGAGCAGCCATGTCTCCCAGGTATGTCTCCCAGGCCGGCCCTCAGTATGAACTACAAATTTGGTGTTTTTCTATTCGGACAGACCTCAGCTCATTAACAAGCCCTTCATGAGGTTAACATGGATTTAGGTCAGGAACAACACTAAAGCTGTCTCAAATCGCATATTATGCGCAAAAGTATTTACTATAAACTCCCTCTAGAACCATAGTTCTCTAAAAGTCAGATTAACAAAGATATATATTTATCTTTGAGTTCTTGTAGTTATTATCTTCTTTGATTGGTCACTTGATGATAAATACAATAATGATAAATACAATATCTCAAAAACAAGTCCGCCTATAAAATGTCAACTTGTACATAATGTGTTCTGTGAATGGAAAGTTCAATAATAAAAAGCCCTGTGGTTCTAATAAATATCCAAAATGTTATTATTTATTATATATTTATATAACCAGGCTAATATTTGAATAGTTGCATTATGTCCACTCATAAAATGCATCTATACTACAGAATTTATTTTACAGTTAAAGGTGTCCCTGTATGTAAAAAGTTTAAGAACTCTTGCTCTAGAAGACTGACATGCAGAACATATCTTAAGTGTGTTTGTAAATGAGAAAAGCATTAAATTTTACTGTTTTGAGTAAAATAGTAAACAATTTTAATGTAGCCTAATGTAAACAATTGGACTATGTTTACTGCTGTCTGGAGTTTGGCAGCAAGCTTAAGCAACAACATTCACTGCATTACATTTAAGATATTTTTCATTTTACTGTTCAGTTCATTAATAGTTCATTAATAGTCATTTATAGTTTTGAGATGGAGACAGATGTGTCACCACGGACCCACTATTTACTGCCAGTATTGATGTATCACTTCTGTCCATTATCTGCTAGAAGCATCTGTTCTGTGGTGTGTATATATAAAGGGTCAGTGGCTATACACTTTATTTATTCAGACAATATAATCTACCATCCAGATGTTTTTATTAATACTGGAATAGTACACAAGTGTGTAACACACAGTGTATACAGTAGTTGGCAGGGCTATTGAACAACTTTCCCAACCCTGGTCCTGGAGAACCTTGTACATTTTAGCATTTTCCTTGCTCTAACACACCCACTTCAACTCAGGAAGGGCTGTTAATCAGGTGATTAGTTGAAGCAGGTGTTCTGGGAACAGGAAAAACACTAAAATATGCTGGAAAGGAACCTGGTAGGAACCTGTGGTGCAGAGAATCACTTCCTCTTGATACCACCACTGAGTATGCTTGATTTAGCTTTCCATTCCAGTCCTGGACAATTTCAAAACTCCTAAGGTGTCTGACATTACATTAAGATGAATATGCATGAGTATTAGAGAAGGATAAACATGTAAAAGATATAAATTATTGTATCCCAGAACCACTGTTGTGACATGCATCTCTGAAATTTGCATCTGACTACAGTTGTATAGATCTAAATCAAGGTTTCCTAGTTTCATTCCTGGAAAGCCAGGAAGATCTGGCACAGGTTAGTGAAATTCCTGCTCAGTGACGCCCGATTATCTACTTTAACAGGTGAGTTTGGAGTGAGAAATCACCTATCAACACCAGGCTGGATGAGGTAATGAATTGGGTGGCACTTAGTGCATATTGTGTGTATGGGGCGACCTCTACTGGCGAGACGAGAAACTGCACGCTCATGATTGTCACAATTGAAACTCCGGGTTTAAAAATATTGCAAAACACACTGCTTTTTATGTAATAAAGCGATATACGTTATCAATATGTTATCAAGTGGTATGAAAACAATAGAAATGAGATAAAATAGATAATTATTCCCATCCAGTGTGTATTCCCGCCTCGCGCGCAGTGTTTAGTGTAGGCTCAGGACCAGGATAAAGTGGCTACTGAAGATGAATACACTGTACAGTTAGGAAATATTATTTTTTAAAATTTGATTATAAATACTAAAATCTAAAATATAAATTGCACTGTAAAATATTGGAAGATTAGATGCCGCTGTGTTGTTTATTTCCAAATCTTCAACTTTGTTTTATATGGGTTGGTCTGTAGCGCCATCTTGTGGGCATGAGTGAGTACAACACTAAACAACTAAACAAACAACTGCCTAACTAGTGGAAACATTTGAGTAAGACTTTGTAGTCAAGCCTGTTTATCATGTCTTTCAGTTTATTCCATGTACATAAGTACATGTAGGTGTATTTTAGTATGTGACCAGTATTATGTAAATACATAATGCATTTTACTTTGTTTCCACAAAATTGTAGGTCTTTGTTTATAATGATTATATGCTTAATGTTATTTTTTTGAAAGGCCTAATTAAAAGCATTTCTATGATATTGCGGGGAAGAATAGTCTGCAGTCAGCAGTGACAGTAGAATGGGCTCTTCCAGGATGACAGCATTCCCTAACCATGGGCACGTGAAAACAACATGAACATGAAAACAATACAGCCATTTACTATTGCTCTCTCCAAGACAACTCGCAAGCCAAGCTCATACAGCATGGGATATTCAGTGGAGAATGACACTACCATTAACTGTTCATTTAACTCAGGAACCACACTGATGTCAAAGCACCTGCCTTTATATCCTGTTAATGTAACAGCAACTTGTTGGTACTTCACAAATTGGCATTATTTATAACTGCACTGTTTTACAAACACAGCCTACAGTTAAACTAGTAGCATGCCCATGGTTTTTAGCCATGGTAACATTACTGTATTGGCTTCATAGTTGCATTACAGTTTGTAATACTTACTAGAAGGAATTGGGCTAATGATGATTTAATTAAATCAGCATGGACTAATGATTCTGTATGTATGCATGAATTTGCGAAGAAGTAAGAGACAATTCAAATATATGATTGAAGGTCGGAACGAACATGGTCATGCCTCCAAGTTACTAGAACTCCAATTGCTAGAACCATCTATTTACTTGAATATATATCGGATTAGTACCTACATACAAGATTTTTGCATCATTTTACACTTTGCAGTACAGTTACATTAATGATGCATATAGATTGTTTTACTAATGTGCTTTATCGATACTTTGTCTAAGCTTTAAACGATATGTACAGTATTTTGAAAATTACTTTGTAAATTTTTTTGATTATCATATTCTGTGACATTAGTTATAATCTGAGTTTTATCATTAAAGATTAAGGCCTTGTCCAATATTACACTGATATCTGGTAACTCTTCAGTGAACATCTTTATACGTTAAAAAAAAGCACTAACCCATACCCTTCCTAATCACTGGTGTCATTTGTACTTTTAATATGTATTTTTTACCTTGAAACACAAATATGGTGTAACTTTACAATGATTTAAAGTGCATAAATGAAATGTAGTTGTTAGAGTAAAGCTTAAAAAGTAAACTACATGCAACATTCTAGGTAAATGGCTACATAGTTAAGGTAGAAAAGATGTACCTTTGAAACTGCCACTCCAGCTCTAAGGAAATGTACCTTTCTTTCTGAGAGTGTACAGTTCAGGACTAGCCTTTATTATTTCAAGTATCACACACTAAAACTCAGTTTGTAGTTTGTTTAGGTGCTAATAATATTGCTTGGGCAGATACGGTTTTGCTTTGTCAGTCACGGAACTAGTTACACCTGTAAAACTGCCTGCTAAAGCATTATAGGCATGTCCTGTTTGACCTTATGGAGATAACAACAGAATTATGATCAACTAACCAACTATTACAGTAGTCTATTTTAATAAATAGGCGTAGATGGATGAAACAATTCAGGTAATTACAATGGAGATACACCTTCACACTGACAGCAACAATGACAATACAACCTTCATGTTTCCAAAAAAAAAAAAAGATGTACACAAAGTAGTTCTACCTTTAAAACTGTACTCGAGTTTAATTATCCAAAAAAGGTATCCTATTTCTTTTTCTAAGAAACCAACTGCTAAATTAGTGTTGTTTAAGGTATTTGATTAAGGCTTTGAGCTACAGATCAGAAGGTTGTGAGTCCAAATACCAGCATTGCTGCACGCTGCAGTTAACCCTGTTGTAATCCTGTCTCAAATGTAAGTTGCTTTGGATAAAAGCATCAGCCAAATAAGCATAATAAATAGGTGTAAATGGATGAAAAAACCCCCACAAATTATTACAATGGAGATGCATCTACACATTGACACTGACAATACTGCTGGAAAAAAAAAACCAATAGAAACCATCACAGAAATTCTAATGGCTTCCACTACAAATACCATTACAAACCATTAGCTAACCATTAAAACCATTACTGGTCCTTAATAATATCCACGAGACATAACATGGCACCAATAGAAGGCAACAAATTACAAGTAGAGACCCATAGGGACCATTACAATTCCCATTAAAACCAATACAATTCCCATTAAAACCATTAGAAATTCTCTGAGGGTTTCTATTGCATTTTCAGCAGTGAATATAGCCTTCATGAAAAAATAAAACCTTAAAGAAAGAATGCAGGCTTATAGATTAGATGTCACATATTCTGGGATTTGTTACCTTCACAAATAAAATAAAAGTTCATTTAGAGCTGAACCCTGTGAGGTAGTATGGAGTTGTGCCAGTCATTCCCAAGCCCAGCCCAGCCCAGGATCCTGCTGGAGCTCCGGGTGCGCCACAGCTCTGCCTGTTTAAAAGCTCAAATAAAGCAGTGCTGTCAGTTCAGCGGGAAAAGCAGGCACCTCTCCAGATAACACGGCAGTTCAGATGTCAGGCAGGGTGATGGATATGCCCATTAGCCGTCGAGTGGCTCCTGTGGACGATAAATTCTTCTGGTCGCGCACTGCTGAGAGCAAGTTGTTGACTATGAGCTGCAGACAGAGCCGGAGCTCCTTCAGATTTCTGTCCGACTTATGGCCGCTTTCACTCAGAGCCATTCTCAAGCAGATGTTCTTCAAATCCACGCTGTCCTGAGACGCACATAAGAGCAGAAAGTAAAGCATCAGGAAAAAAAAAACAACACCTTTGACCTCAATGATCAGGGGTCTTACCTTGTGCCGGAGAAAGCACTTCACCTCTCCAGAGAGGTTGCTCATTAAATCCTGCTCTATGGAGATGATCTGTGATAAAATGTCCATCAGACGTGCTAATAAACTCTCCCTGGCTCTCTCAGCTACAGGCACAGTCGTTTTGTTTGTGTCGGTGTTGGTTCTGACCCTCCTGTTTGAATGAAGTTCGTGTAAAAGTTTGAGAGCCTCGGTCTGATGTTTCAGAGAGCCCATCCTGTCTCTCTCACACTCTCACTCTCTTTCTCTCTCACACACACACACACACACACCTGTCCAATGACTGTATTTTCCCAGTTCTACCAGACCGAGCTGAGATTTTTCTCTTGCACACCAGAAGTCATCTGACCTCACCCAAGTGTTGTGTTGTATCCTGGAACTTCCCTGTGTGTGCGTGTTTTCAACCAGCAGCTTTATTTTAATGCACTATCAGCTTGGTAAAAGTCACATGACCGGAAGTATCAGCCAGTTTCACTAGAAAAAAAGTTCCCGACATTCAAGTTGTCCTAATTCAGCAAAAACCATACATGAACTGGGGCAAAGGTTTACAGTAACAACTCTGAAGAATATAAAGTGCTTGAATATTCAAAAATATCTTCCAGGGCACCTAGGCAAAGAGGTCCTTCAAAGGGTCTAATCTAAAAAAAAACTGACACTGTTGATACAGTAAAGATTGCATTTGATTGTATGCTTTAAAAATTATATTTCATACATTAAGATATTAATTTACCCAGCATCCTGTTGGGGACAACATGGCAAAAATAGCCTACATAATAATACTCATTTTCACAGTCAAGTTTTGCTAACACTCTCAAAACAACAGTGCCATTCTAAACTGAGGGTTCAAGAATAGTTTTATTGAAATAAATTATTACAAAAGGGGGTGTTATGAAATTAGTGATGATAAAGATGTAATTGATCACATCAGTATATTATCACCAGTAGCCTGAGGATGTGAGGTGCAAATGCAGAGGTCTGAACTATGGTAGCCTACCGGAGGTAATTTAACACCTACAAAAATAAATTAACATGTACAGTGGATATAAAAAGTCTATACACCCCTTGTTAAAATTGCAGGGTTTTGTGATGTAAAAATGAAACTAAAATAAATCATGTCAGATCTTTATCTACCTTTTGAGTTTGAATGTGATGGGTTCATTCTAAGCAGTCACATGCCCCTTTATAAAAGGGTGTGCAGACTTTTGCTTTTTTTCTTCTTCTTATTTTTATTACATTAAAAGTGGAAAAAGATTCAAGATTCATTTTTTTACATAGCAAAACCCTGCAATTTTACCTTCTTATATCCACTTTAAAAGGCTGATTTCCAGTGAGCTACTTGTTACTGTAACAATTACTATTACAGGGTGTCCCAAAAGTCTCTATACATAGGGGAAATTAACACTTTTTAGCAAAATGTAAGTTCTTTTACAAAACATCCTCTACGTGATTGATTGCCATTTCTTTGTAAACACACAAGGAGTCGTCTGTCCTACTCGTGATGAACTCGTGTTAACACATCTGGTATCATGCATGTTGTGATTGCATGCTCATTGCAACCTTGCAACAGCTTCCTGATCCAGCCATGAGAATGATTTCAATATGTTCTTCTTTTGTCAAAGGCATTCTTAAAAGCTATCTAGAAAAACAAAAAACAAACAAAAAAAACACACATATATATAATCTAAGTATGAAACATTTTTGAAAGACCTTTTGCTAAAAAATGTTAATTTCCCCTATGTATGGAGACGTCTGGGACACCCTGTAGTTCATACAGGTTAGGTGGGCTTCATACTGAAAGCCAGCTGCTTGCTTTCTGACTATAAAAAAATATATTCTACAGGTTGATCAACCCCAGTATTGCAAATATAGTCAAAGAACAAATATAAGTAACATCCAGATTTGAAATAAATGAGATGAAATGACACCAGTTCCTATCACTTACTGAATTCTTTAATTGATTTGGTACAGAACACAAAAAGTGGGGAAATGCTGTGATTTTAATTTCTATATTAATTTATTATTTCTACACAATCTCCATCGACATAGCAAACCTCAAAACTTCTCAAGGAGGATGTTATCACACATATTTGAAATCCCTGTGTGAGAAGCACTCCTTGTTTTTTCCCTCCTCCACATAACCCTTCATTCACAGAGCATATTTTGGTAAAACAGGAGACTTTAATCGGTCTTCATGAGTAAATGTCCAGGATGTGAGGCTACTGAATAAAACATCAGTGCTTTTAAAAAACAAACAAACAAACAAAAAAAAACCACCCTTTAGTAGATAAATAATCCCAGTCTCTCCCCACTGTACACTAGCTCCAGTCTCAAGTGATAAACATGACTATAGCAACAAATGATTGGTCTCTTGGGCTGGATATCCTAGAATATACAAGAGAATGTTACAACTGTGGTATTTGTTTATTAAAAAACGTCAATTCTCAATGGTCTACTGTACTTCATCAGTAAACTTTTACGTCATGCAGGAGCTGCACAATGAAAGCCAATTGTACAAATTTGGTGCAAATGAGCATATAGAGTGCACACAACGTCCAAAATCAATTTCCAAAAACAAACACATTATACATAAAAACCTGCATGATCAAAAACAACCCAGTTTTGTGGTAAATGTTTTTCTATATGACCACAAACAAAAAAAAAACTGCACTATTATTCTGTTAAGGCCCAGATGGACCTTGGTGGTATAAAAGTTGATCTCCATGAGCAAGTGAGATAACTAGTAGAATAAATGTAAATCCAGTGTAAATCTATTCATCTCATTTAGCAAACATTGACACAAAGTTAACTCGCCAACCTATGAAGCCATGTGGCCTATAGTACAGCCCTGTGTTAAGTCTTCAATTCAAAACTCCTAATTGCCAATGAATATACAGTAAACAGTCTAAAAAGTAAAGAATGAACCTGTAGATGATTGTAAGAACTTGTGAAAATGTCTGAAAAAGGAAGGTAATTTAGTAACATTTCAAATTTTCCTCCACCAAACCACCCATGAGCCAAATGGTTAATTACTGTTGCTAAATTCCAATAGGAAATGTATTGGAGAATGCTCAGGAGGATGTCTGGATATTTATTTACAACTTAACACAGCCAAAAAAAAAAAAAAAAATCATTCAAACTCTGTGATGAGTCTCAATCGCATGTGCTAAAAAGCCATTTCTCACAGTGGGTTAACTACAGAAGCCGAACACCTTGGTCCAGTTGTCCCTCATCACACTTCACACTGTCGTAAGTTTAGCTAGCAAATAACCGTCTAAATGTTGAAAAATGGTCTGTGTAATTATTTCAAATACAAGGACCATTTTTAACACTTTAACATGCAAATCTAATCTGTTGTTTAGTCACATTTCTTCAGGCAGTCCTTGTTGTCTTAAACAGAAGTGGTCTTAACAGAAGTGGATTTAACATGAAATGGAAACTGACTCCTCAGTTACCAACAATGTGGTGATTCAAAGGAATAATGAGGCATCAAACTGATTCACTTTGCATTTGAAGCTCTCTTCTTGACCCTGTGTTTTAAATTTGAACCCTGCGGTCATTCTAACCACAATCAAGAACTCATCCCAGAGTCTTCTGACTACAATGCAGTGGCTTGGTTATCACCCGTGCTTTGCTGGCCTAAGACAACACACCCAATATTTAAAAAAATAAAAAATCAGTTCGGGTTTTAGTAAGGGAAATTTGAATTAAGCTTTTGACCAAAACCTGGACATGATCGTGTCGTATCATTTCACAGCTCGAGTTATAACAGCTGGGCGGTGGGAGAGCTGCAGAGCCGTGCACAGGGGTAATATAACGGTTACGGACTGGAAGTGGGCGGTACCCAGATATGGGGCTGAAACGGAAACATTCCATATTACATGGCTCGGTAGAAAACTTTAAGGAAATTGGTTCTGAACTAGTAAGAGACTAAGCTAAGCAGGAGAGGACGGAGCTGCCACGTCCCGTCTCGGGTCAACCATCAGAGTCCAGGCTGCCAAGGGAAATGATAATCTCAAATGCTTTGTTCGTTTTAATGATCATCATAATTAATAAGTATTACTCTAGTTTATAAACTTATAATTATCTACATTCCCCAACCCACACCCACATGCTTCAATGCCATGTTGACATTTTTATTATTATTATTATTATTTTCCCCCCGCTTGGTGGTTGTTTTTTTTTCTTTGTTAAAAAGGAGAACGACTGCAAAGGCGGGCAATTCCATGCCCTAGCAGTGAAAGTGAGCAATACAGTGGCCATGGGCAGTCAGACCAGCTGAAAGTTCTAGTTTTCTTTCTTGGATTCGGTGTTTCCATAGCTGGAGCCTGTTTTCTTCACCTCAGTCACGCCGATGAGACGGCGCACAGCTATAGAAGCTAGAAAACACACAGAAACCAGTTAGGAGAGAAACCAATATCACAGGAATTATTAATACATGAACACTTACTGTGTCATTGGATCTGTGCTTGGTTTTTCACTAAACATATATGTGCCATTTCTAATAGTATACATTCTACATAAAAAAAATATACACTTCAGTTAAAGTGTGACATTTATTTCAAAATCTAACTTGATTAAAATTGGAAGTAGCAAATAAATTTTATGATGTAAATGAAAACTGTCCATGTAAATATAAAACAACTTTTTTTCTTCAGCATGGTCCCATACTTAACAAAATCATAAATACATCTCAGTTCATAAGGAAAGTTATGAAAATTTAGGGTTAGGGCCTACTATTAATCTGTAAACATCAGGTTACTTTTCTTTCATTACATTTACTTATCTAGCCTCTACGGTCATGTATTTGCACTCGTCCTTAAGATACATTTCGTTTCAAGTTATACAGAGGAATGATTGACTATCTATCAGTTCAATTATAAACAATTATGTATAGCAAATTCAGCAATAGACAGTCACAAAGCAGTTTTACAGAAATCTGGAGGTAGATTTAGATCTCTAATGAGCAAGCCAGAGGTAAGTAAGAAACCTTGAGAGGAACCAAAAGGGAACCATACTGTTCTGGGTGTAACCAGATAGTGCAATTATAAATCATTACTCTTCCACAACTGTGTAAAATAAGATCAAACAGTATGAAATGTGTTGAAAGGACGTTCAATGTCAGAGTCACAGACTTTTGATTACAACAGCAGTTCTTAGGTACAATAGTTCTTACTCTATTAGTCTTTGTGATAATATAGTTCCCATCCAAAGTTAAAATGCAAAGAAATGGGATTTCATTGGTAGCCAGGGAAAAGCAAAAATAATCATGATTGATTCAATCTTTGAAATATACTTGGTCTAGATAAAAAGAAGTAAATATCATGTTTACTTGGGAGAGCACAAGTATTAAGTTTTGGGTTGTGCAAACGTACAAATACATGCCCTCAAATTATATGTTGGTAAGTATACAATCAAAAGTACAATTTAAGTACTTTCCACCTTTACAACATATACACATATACATACACATACACATACACACAGTACTGTGCAAAGGTCTTAGGCACATGCAAAGAAATGCTGTAGAGCAAAGATGCTTTCAGAAATAATGAAACTAAATGTTTCATCATTAAAAAAAAATCTATAAAAGTGCAGTAAACAGTAATAAATGAAACAAAGTCAATATTTGGTGTGACGAAATTAGTGTTACTGAGCATCTTGCAGAAGCAGCTGCAGTTCTTCTGGAGACTTCGACTGTCACACTTGCTTCTTATTTTTGCAGCAAAACCCAGCAGCCTTCATTATGTTTTTTTCTTGTCTGAAAAGTGTCTTATGTAATATGCTGCTTTCTTTACTGACATATAAACATTTTTTTGTCACATTTAATTTTGTGCTGGAAAACTAATGTTTGGAATATAATATAATATAAAATAAATCATATAATATAAACTGTACTGAAATCAATAAAGTAGAAGTCATAAAATAAAAATCTATAACAAAGTTTGTACTAAAAAAAAATAGGGTGCCTAAGACTTTTGTACAGTACTAATTATATATATATATACACGCACACGCACACTTACCAATAATGAGGAAGATCATGAAGCTGATGATGAGGAGTGGTGAGCCGCTGATGAAGACATCCCAGGCGAAGTTAATGAGTGGAGAGAGCAGCAGCGTTGCCCAGAACAGGAAGTTGAGCAGAGTCCATAACCGGCGTTTGGGCTTGATGGAGGGTCCTGGGAAACGTTCCTCCTTGAAATAGAACTCTTGCAATTCATCCTATTATCCAACAAACAAACAAACACACACACACACACACAATGTGGAGAGACAATCCAGGTGATCACATCAGCAAAGTCATATGTAGTTGTTTCATTTTTTTAATGCCACGCCAACATCAAGGCCTATATTCATGGCAGGAGCAAGATAATAAATAAATAAGTAAATACAAATATAAATACATAAAGAGTAAAAAAAAAAAAAAAAAAAAAAGGATTTAAAAGTATAAAATATTCCATATTGAACATGTTAAGTGGTAAGTGGTTAAGGGGAAGTGGTAGCTCAGTGGTTAAGATGTTGGCCTTCTGAAGGTTGAGATTTCAAATCCCAGCACCACCAAGCTGCCACTGCTGGGCCCCTGAGCAAGGCCCTTAAGCCTCAACTGCTCAGTTGTATAAATGACATAATTGTAAGTCGCTCTGGATAAGGGCGTCTGCCAAACTCCATAAGTGTAAATGTAAGTTAAATATTCTAAAATTCCTTCTGTTGATATCTTCTTTGATATAGTAATTCTTTGATATATCCCTTCTATTAAATATCTCTTTAAAATCCCCCTGTTTTGTCAGACAACTGTCTGTTTCTTTAGCTTCCTGTTTTTTTTTTTTTTTTCCCTCACTCTTAAAGGAAGTTGAAATGTTCTGGTTTGTGGCTGTGTGTCAATCAGCTACACAACAAATACAAAACCAACTACTGGCTGTTTAAAATGATAAGAAATAATATCAGAAAACTGTAACCCAATTGATATCAACCAAAATGACATTTCTGTCACTGAACAAGGCCTAATTTAAACAGAATAACACAACTCAGATTGAATCAGATTACTGTAACAATCAGCATCTTTGTACACATTATGTGTATGTGTAGATGTATGTTTCATCTGGATGCAAGTTGGGTGATCCAGTGAGGAAACAAAATGTTTTTTTTGCACATTTAGTAATCTGGATGGGGGTTGGTTGTGCATCTGTCTAACAGTTCAAATATGGATATTCAGACAGAATTTTGCTGAGACTGACAATAATTTAAACACAAGTCAGATGAAACTAATGTGCTAATAAACTAATGTACTGTTACACTTGTCAGGATTCACATCCTTCTTAGTGTCATTGTGAAACTAAATGCTCCTTGCACTTGTGTCAGATTTTTGGGGAACACCCAAGTACACACACCCATAAACTCAGTTAGAGAGAATCTCACCTTCTCCTGATAGAGCTTGTGAAGCCAGTCAGCACACTCCTTCTCATCAGGTGGAATCTCCTCGACTGGGAAACGCCTGTTAGGCAGAACACAAAACACCAGTCAGAGCTGCAAACCACAACACTAGAGGGCAGTGTTACAGCAGGGAAGGAGATTAAGCACTTGACAGGTGCAGGAAGGTCAAATTCATTATTGAGACATTGCAAAGGTTAACAAAGGTTACTCTGATTGAACAGTCGTTACATGTCAAGTCTTGATTTTTTTAAGGTTCAAATTACTGTGTATTTTTTTTTTTTACCTCAATCCTATTTTCTATGTTAATTAAATATATTAACTATGGACCTGATCCTGTGTATTATATTACCAAATATTCCCAAGTATTCAAATGCTTGTATTAAAAAAAAAAGAAAAAAAAAAGAAAAAAAAAAAAAGACACAAAACATGATCACCTGAAATTTACTTGTTCCTTTGCCAGTGGTACATATTCCAGTGAAGAACACCAATAATAGTTCATAGTCAGGAGTTATTTTTATCTTTGTGCTCAGGTGGCAACTTTTGTCTGGGTTAAATCGCTCCCTTAATTGTTAAGTGGAAACTATTAGTTGTTTGCTCTGAGTTTGCCTGCTGTGGGTATATGTAAAGTGCACTTTAATATGCAATTATCCAAACATCCAATCATGTGGCAGCAGCACAATGCATAAAGTCATGCAGATACAGGTCAAATCAAACATCAGAATGGGGAAAAAATGTGATCTCAGTGACTGCCAGTGGCATAGTTGTTGGTGCTAGACAGGCTGGTTTAAGTATTTCAGAAATGGATCATCTCCCGGGATCTTCCACACAACAGTCTCTAGAGTTTGCACAGAATTATGAGAAAAACAAAACATCCACTGAGTGGCACTTCTGTAGGTGGAAATGCTTTGTTGATAGAAAGCTCAGAGTAAAACGGCTAGATTGGTTTGAGCTGGCATTAACCACTCTTTACAACCATGGTAAACAGAGAAGCATCTCATAACACTTAACATGCCGAATCATAAGGCAGATGGCCTACAACAGCAGGCTTCTATTCCTTTTCCTATCAGCCAAGAACAGGATTCTGAGGTTACAGTGGGCACAGACTCACCAAAACTATAGAGCTGAAGATTGGGAAAACATCACTTGGTCTTTTTTTGGTGGCATATTTATTTTTTTTTATAGTCTATGTGTGTTTTCACATTTAGCATTTAAATGATTAACACTCGATTACTGTGAATTAGATACAGATATTTAGAAGAATATTAACTTGTTTAATTTAAAATGCTAAAATATTAACTGATGATAAAGTATTACTTACCCAAATAATTAAATTTGGGATTTAAAATTAATATTCATTGTGATAATATGGGTTCAATACTAAGCAAAAGAATCATCATCATTTTGGTCATTAGTGCACAACTGCCACTGCTGAACATTTGCTGAAATACTTCTGGGCAAAAATGAGTCATTACTAAGCACTTATACCATCAGTAGACAGAAAATGTCTTGTCATTATATACGCAGAGCACACACAGGGTCCATAGTAACACTGTTCCCAACACCTGATCCAACAAATCAGCCAATTACCTGTCTCGAAATAGGTCTTTTAGCAGACAAAACTTTAAAATGTACAGGATCAGATTTGGGAACCACCATTTCTAAAGTTCACACTCACCGGACTCTCATGTCGGCTCTGTATTTCTTGCCGTTGATGATGCCTAGCAGCGTGGGGTTCTCCTTATCTTTAAAATTCAGTGTGACATCGTATACCGCTTTGACTGAAAAACAAGCCCATGGCAATGCTGTAGGTAAAGGTCACCACAGGATTAAAATTATACATGTATGAGACAGAGCACTGTCACAGACCTGTTCCCTTCAGGCATTGCAGTGTGGTGGTGAAGCCCTTGGTGCGTGGCAGTAGGTGGTATTTGAGTTTGGGGAGACCTTTACTCTCAGCCACCTGCATGCTGATCTCGTGCTTTTTCTCCGTAAACCGTGTTCCCTCACAGTACAGCAAGAACTGTAGAAATGCACATGGGACATGACAGACAATGATATAATCACAGGACAGGCCCTAAAAGCAGTACTGATCTAATAACTTAGTAATCCCTCCTCTTAGCTTCTGCAGTTGGAGACTACTATTAGCATTATACCTATAGCGGTAATGTCACATCTACTACAGAGACTAATATAGGTTATGGGGGAAGTACAATAACCTGTATTATAATTTTTAGATCCTGGAACGCCAGCCTTATCTACACCATACAGACGATCCAAATATACAGCTCCATGTTGCACTGTGCAGATAATAATCAGTAAGAGTAAGTCCTACTTAATACACTTATAAAGAGGGGATGGGGTGCCAAAGGACAAAAGTAGACACCCTTGGTTTTCCTATTTTTATTGCAAGATAGGTGTATGATCTTTCAGCTAAAAATACTCTCTCTTTTCCAAAATGTATACATTTACCTCAGTGAAATGGTGGGAATGGTCAACTTTTTAAGTCATCAACTAGACAAGACTGAAATAGTCAGTTACTGCATGTCTCAGTTTTGCACTGTATTTTGTAATTTGTGTGATGGACCTTTTTATTTTGAAGCCCTGAAGCACTGCCTACCAAGTGCTAAATCCAAAAATATCACATCACTCAGTTAATCATGTCTATAAAAGGGTCCCCAGGCCTGTGTGTATCAACCAAACCTGCTGTTAAATCTGAAAATAAACATTTCAAACATTAATTTGTTCATTAGACTGGTGAGCAATTATCCACTCCAGTAAACAAATCAAACAGGGGGAAATATAACTACATTCATTAGAGTACATATCTTCAGTCTCACACCACTCTTTAGTGAGATGGGAGGTCGGAGCATGGATTAGGTGATGGGTGTGTACATCAGGAGAAAACAGAACTAACACTGCCGCAACCTTCAACTTTCTCTCATTTGGCAATACTGATATTACTTTACATATCACTTGTAAAGATTGCTAAAGGAAAAAAAAATTAAATGAACAAAAACTTATATTTTTATATTTATATGAAACCAAATAATATGTGAACTCCCTAACTTGAATACATTTTGTCCAATTCAAAATTCTGTCTGCCAAAAAAAATGGAACTATATGTATTTTTAATATAGTTATTACAGCGAGTTACGTCATTAAGTCCTCCATATCCAATAGTATTTAGTTTATGTGTGAGGAACTATTATCACCTTATTGTTGTCAATGGAAAACATCTTTACTCAAAAATGTAAACTCTTCCCTAAAAGGTCCTCATATAAGATATTCTATGATTTTTTTTTCCTATATTGCTGCCTGGAGAGTAGACTCTTACATGCTTGCAATCCTGCCAGGCCTATTACCTCAAATTAACCACATTACAAAGGGCTCGTCTGGCTGGTGACAACACACACACACACACACACACACACACACACACAGTGGTGTGCATACGCATTGTGTACATCATTGTGAGCAATTTCTGCACAAGAAAAACTCTCATATAAAATATTGGATGATTAATCAAATTTGAGAATAGAATAGAATTGAACAGATAATGCCTGGTCAGCCTATTTATTTCAGAAACAACAATGTCTCATCACTTCCTCCCTCACCCAGACTGCCTTTAGTTATGTTTCAGGTTTGGGGGATGAATTTGGAGCTAAGGGACACAAGAGTTCTGCAAGATTACCAAAGATCTGATAGGCAGTGTGCAACTTTGTGTTGTTAAAGTATGTGCAGGAAGTCAGTCTATATCACATATCGCTCATAACAGAGATAAAAGCAATACGGTTCTGCTGATGATGCAAAGTCTGCAATTTGTGCTGAAACACTACTTTTGCAAATGACAAAAAGGTATGGCAAGTGTAACTCTATTCAGACAGGACTAGTCTTTACACGGGGAGGTTTGGTAATGTAATTATCACCTCCGACATTTTAGTCCCATTCGAATCAGTCAACGCAAGTGTTTTTGTGGACTGAGCGATCCCAAGTCTGGAAAGAGTATGTCTTCTTTTACCTACAGGGACCTGTAAAAGGACCTGTAGAAATAACACCAGGTAATAAAATAACCTGTAAAAATAACTCTAGGTAATAGAAATCCCAGCTTCATTGACATGTTGGTAAACATTCCTTCATACGGTGTGGGAAAAGAGGTTTCATACTTTTTCTACAGTACAGACATGATGCAAGAAATGCTATTTGTGAAACCTGAAACCAAGTACAAGTTTCCAGTGAAGAATAATAAAATACAGATAGCATTTAGAAGGACTCGTTAGAAAACTGATGCTCCTGCAGAGGCTTTAGGGAAGGTATTGAGTTCTTAGCACAGGTTTAGCCTACCTGCATACAGTATTATACTCATGTGACTTATTTATGATCAAGTGCAACTTGTGCACCCACAAGCCCAACACAAGCAGCTATAATAAAGGTCAAAACAATCAGTTTGCACTAAAGATATGAGGTATGAGTAATACGCATGAAACTTTTATGCAATTTGTGTAATATATCACTTATATCACGCAGATCACTCAAAATTTCCACACACGGCCTCCTGCATTACTCAGACATGTCTGGAAAAAGTATCCAGTTAGGATAGTAATGACGGGACTGACTAAATGTGTAGCACTTTCTGCTATTAAAAGAATATTCAAAGTGTGACTGTTTCTCTTGATATATTTCTCAACAATAACACATGTTGTTCAGCCTCATGCCTGAAGATTATAGCCTAATTTCTTGAACACACTCACCCACATGTACTCTGGATAATCCCTGAGCTGTTTGAGCCCCTTAAACACCGTCTCCCTGTCCTCCTCCCACTTTCTCTTGCAGAACACGATCTCCAGGAAGTACCAGGTCCAGCCGATCAGAGGAACTTTCAGCAGCTCACGTTTCGCCAGCACCTTGGAACTCTGGGATAAATGGAAAGAAAAGTAGTCTGGTTTATTTTTTCGTCCTTTTCTCAAGAAGTTCTCTATGTTGAGTTTTCATAATTATGAATGGTCATAACATGTCATGAAAAAGAGAAAACACTAGTGTTGTATTAACTTTAATGCAGAACATTCCAATTCATTTCCTTAATTTCCATACCTTTCCTGACTTAGAAATATTCTTAACTCCAGTCATGGGGACCCACCGCCCTGGACAGTTTGAAGCTTTCTCTACTGCAACACATGTGATCCAACTAATCAGCTAATTACTTAGCCCTTGAAGTAAGCATGAAATGAACCAGGTGTGTTGACAGTAGGGAGCACTTCAAACTGTGCAAGGCAGGGGGTTCCCAAGACTGTGAAGTTAAGAACCCTTGACCTATATTAAATGCTATATTAAGCTATAATAAGTCAATACGCAGGATATAAATGAGAAGTAATGAGGCCCATTATCTCATTTATGAATGTAAACTGGGGCCCATTATGTTAAATTAGATATCAGCATTAGCATTCTTGAGTACGAGATGCATATTCTTGGCGTGCTCACCCCCAGCACGCCGTATCTCTCACACATGGTCCAGCCGCATAGGAAATCGACTTCATAGTTGTGGTTGAGGATGATGATGGCATGCTCTTTTCCGAAGTGATCCACTGTGGCCTGGTCAGTATAGAGCATGCATTCTGTTCCTGACCACCATTCTAAAAGCATCACCAACTCTGTGAGAGAGAGAGAGAGAGAGAGAGAGAGAGAGAGAGAGAGAGAGAAAGAGAGAGAGAGAATCCATTAATGTTCACTCATGGTTATAGTCTCCAGTGCTATAGACACCATATGCATCAGTTTTAGTGTTTCCCATTCTCATACATCTTTTTAAAGATAGATAAGCTGGATGATGTACATTTATAAATAAAATTTTAGTATGCAGGCATGCAATATTCTTGTAATACTATAGGACTTTCTATATGAATTATGCATTAGTGTAGCCAAATACTGCTAATGTAGGGATGTAACCGACTATGAATAGATTATTCAGATATAAATACAGACACAAATAGAGGGCTATAGTTATTATTGTATTTTTGTTGAAGAAACCTTGTCAGAAAGGTTCACTGGGCATCTGGTTGAAGATAGAGCTGTGCGTCATTGTAGAGCACAACAAAAGCGAAAATTATTATTATTATTTTTTTTAAAAAAACTCTCATACTTCCAGATATGAAGCTCGTGGGGCAAACAAAGACCATGTTCATTAACATTAACAGCATTTATTCATTCATCCATAGTGACTGCAGGCCAGGGTCATAGTGGTTTAAATAAAGCTAGTTTGTTATATTTTGGGAAATATCACCAGTGTTTTTGAGGGGGAAAAGAAGGGGCATGGTCATACGTGTAATGGGTGTCGTGTACACTGTAACACGTGATGTCATTACAGCGAAAAACATATCCAGAGCTGGTTACGAGTCGGCTGTAGCTGCAATCGCTAGCATTAACTTTTAGTTTTTTCTTTTTTTTTTTTTTTAAATTACTTATTAACAAGTTCAGGAATGCAGCAAAACTGAAGTCATGTTTTGAGAGTGAAGACATTCACTGCTTTATCTGTTTGGCAGCACAGACATGGGAAGATAAGGTGCTCAGTGAAAGATGTTTTGTTGCTTTGCACAGAAGTAAGACAGCAGATTATTAAGGTTCATAGAGGACACAAAATAGGAGAAAAGGAAACACATTAGGAGACACAAACCAATTTATTTCTATCACTCTTCAAGCTGCAGACACCACGTTTTCCCACAGACATTTAAATCATTCAACTCGATAGTCACAGCGATAGTTAGAATGTATCGGCGAGTCCTGATACTATTGTTGATTGTCCCAAGTTCAGTGGAAGGAAGGAAGAGAGAAAGATCCCTTCAGATTTAAGTCATGTACACTTTAGATTTAAATCCAAATACAGATATAGACATGGACATTTGGAGCACAAAATAGATACAGATACAAGCATTGCGTTACACCCCTATGCTAAGGAGGGACCCTTTGTATGGGTTTTGGCACACGCAAAATACTCACGGCTCCATAGTGAATAGGACATGCGGGTGTTGATCCTGCGGTAGAGCTGCTTGTTGATTGGCCAAAGCACGCAAGTGCACAGCTGAATGAAGTTGATGATGAGGCCGCTGACTACGAATACGAAGCCGATGAGGAGCTGCAGGATGAACTGGCTCTTAAGCCAGGCCAACACACCCATGACGGACAAGCCCTTGCCTCACACACACATACACGCACACCTGTGGCGAGAGACAGACAGTGTGTGTTTGTAGCAGAACCAACAGCCAATACTAGGCATGTAAATGCAATGCAAAAAAGGCATTCATATCTCAAAAACGATATGTAGATATGCAAATGAGGAATCACTGCATAGTGAGGCGGGTGGCCGAGATTCAATTTGCCTGTCACTCTGAAAAAGGCTAAGTGTAATTCTGAACCATGCCCTATTGTAGTGCACTATTTATGGACTTTTGTGGATAATAATGCTATTTTATGAATAGTTTCTGAAAATGTATTGTAGAATAAAAAGCACACTGCTGAAATCTCACAATGCACTGCAAAATGTGTCCAAGCAATGTAGCTTAGGGAATCCACACAGCACCCATAATGCAACTGAGGCAACACAAAAACTGGGAACATTTCATTCTAGCCTCTTTTTCTTTCAGGGCTGAAACACAAATCAGGCAAACCTTGTGAAGTATAAGATATGCTAGCTAACTAGTATTTGTTTTTGCAACTGTAGGCAACTTTATTACTCAAAATCAAACAAATACAATTCCCTCTAGTTAGTGTTCACTCCAAAGACTCAACACAAAACACCTCAATGCAAGCGCAAGAGGAGGAGCTTTCTGAATTAACAGGGAAGTACTGATGCTTCCTTGTCCTGACTGGTTAGATAACGGTGGTCCACATTATTCATACGTGCATGAATTAACATAATGTAACGTAAAGTAAGGGTTGGTGGTCTTAATACAATTACAGAAGTAACAAGTCTAACACAAGTTGATTCCACTGAGTGTACTTTAAAAATGTATGATCGATTTCCCGGTCACAAGCTAAAGTACGTAGGGTCAAGGAAGAGCGACGCTGTCAATTACAGTATTAGGAAGAACCTGTGAGGTGTCTAAAATGAGAAAGCATGAGTCTTTCTAAAATTCAAAGTACACTTTATGTTGTGTTGCTGCTGTAACCTCAGGGAGCGGGTGATATAGAAAAGTAGAAGAAATACACACAAAACCTACCACAATGGGTTCTTCCTCTTTACAGTCCTCTTTTACACGGCCCGTCACTCAACACCACAGACCTGCAAGAGAAAGCGAGAGATAAAGTTCACTCTCGGTGTGACCTACATACCCCACAGCCTGCACCTTTTCGTATGCACCAGTCCCGTGCTTACACAAGGACACAAACCTTGAAAAACACATTTATAGCTCCATTGCTCCATTTATAACTGCCCATTATCTATTTTTACCTTATAGCTGTGGAGGCATGCCTCAAAGACTCCAGTCCTATGACAGGGTTTCAGTTTGAATGGACATAGCAGTGAACTTAGCTCTCACCTCAGTGCTTTTCTTCTTCAAATGGACACAAAACGGTTTGAAAGTGCCGTTCTGCTCGTACAACTTTTCTATCCCAACTAGAAAATCTACTAGGACGTTGATGAAAGTTTGCAAAAGGGTGCCCCAGGCTACAGCACTGTTCTCCCTTTCTCTCTCCCACATACACGCGTGCGCACGCGCACACAGGCACACACACACACAAACACACAGACACACACACACACACACACACACACACACACAATCTAGGTGAAAGTTCCTGCAGCTCATACAAATTCTCCCATGCCTCTCTTTCCAGCACTCTCTCCCAGACATGCTATTTTCCCTTGCAAATATTGCATTTCACACAATCCTCAAAATCATGCTGTCTTCTTTGTGTCCTTTGCTTCAGGTTTCTTCAATCAAATTTCTTCAGTCAACATTACATGCATAGCAACAGGTGGTGTTTCTTTCTTGGCTAGTGTCTCTGTAAGAAGTGTGGATAATACACCAAACTTTGACCGCAAGTAATCCCACAGCTTCAGATTCACAATACACTTTCACCTATTTATTTCCTCCTTTTGCCATGGTTACGCCACTGAGATTTCAATATGTGGGGAAAAAAAGAAGGAACGTTTGTCCAAAAACTCATGTCACAAACACTTCGTCTTCATATGCAGGATAGCCTGGTAAACAGATATTGCCCTGTTTTTGCATTGCAAAGCCAAATATTGACGCAGTGCTGGTGTCCGACCTACTCTAACAAACATTATGTATGCTTTTCTGACTTTGAGTAAGAAGCAAAAATATGGTCCTCTAATTTCATATCATATGAAGCAAAAGTTTGCATCAGAGCAGGTAACACCACATTATTTGAGAAAAAGAAATAAGAAAAACCTTGCAGGTAGATTCTTAATTACAAAAGCAAACCAGCAAGGACATGTTCTTGAACCTAAACACGAATCATTCCTTAGACAAAGACAGAATGAACGAAAACAAGGGAGAGGAAGAGAGAGGGGAAGCTAAACTCACTCGTATTGCCAGAATGCTACTGCTACAGTCTGCAAATTCTGAAGAACTGCCTACGTGTGTGTGCGTGTGTGTGCGTGTGTGTGTGTGTGTGTATATATGAGGCAGAACTAGGAGTTAGGGAAAACTAAAGTAAAGAAAAAGCAAGACCCAACTAGAGAAATAAGAATTGATTGTATACAAAAATTTTTTAACAACAAAAATAATCAATATAAGAGCAGAAATATTAACACTGCAATGCAATTACTTAAATTTTCGATCCATTAAATTCCTGACAAACCTTTCTGCATCACAAATATATTTAGTATACGATATTGCTTATTTTATTTTATTATTTTAGATTATTAAATCACTCCTTACCTCCTTACTGTTATTAAACTTACTGTTTCTTTTCTGTCATCAGTTTTACTAAGATGCTGCTCAAAATGTTTGCATGGACATTAAGATCTGTGTAAAATGAAAGAAAAGCTCTTATTGGTCAGTTTTGAGCAGGATGACACTTGGCCACACAAGGTTCAATCATTCTCTATGGTGAAAACATTATGTTTCTATGTTCAGAATGATATTATGAGTGCAAAATATCTGATTTTGACACTAATTTGAGTAATGTATTTATATGCACTTATGTAATCTGATTATCAGAAGACTTTGTGTCTACACAAGCTCATCAATAATCTGATTTCTTTGTAAATACTTGACATATGAACCAATACAGATGTTTTCCAACTCATCCATTAACCTAACAAAAAAAAAAAAAAAAAGTGTAAGAAAACTTCCTGACATTTTTAAAGCATAAATCAACATAATATCCATGTACCATAAACTGAGCCGAATAACCCAATTATTGGAAAAATAATGTTAAAATTTGATAGATTTAATCTGATACAGTACGGTATTAACGTGAGAATTTGAATAACCCGGTAACTAGTTAGTCGCATACTCACCATAGGTATATGATTATGCAGTTTTTGTTAAATTGTAAAGCGATGGAGGCTATTTAGACTTTTCCTTTCCACAGCATCACTAGCCATAAAATACTAAATGGGAAATATTGCACAAAGTAGGGGATTAATTAAAACTTAATGAATCATTAGGTTTGGCTCTGTTCTGCCGCTCTGTAACTATCACCATTGACCATTAAACACTCATGTTATCTACCTACCTCAGTTGAAGGGCTGTTACCCAAATCCCTTTCTGAATGCTAGTTCCAAATTCCAGCTAACAATTTCCCTCTTCACATCTTCACGTGTTGCAGAAACTCAACCTACTACCTAAGTAGTCTGCAGTTTTGCATCTTGTGTGTTGCAACTGCTGTGACAAGGACACATCACACCTTGAAAGGGAACCTCTGCCCAGCCTAAGCCACACGCTGATACGACTGGCCAAAGGCCACTGTGTAACTCGAGAGTGTAGCCCGTCTGTTTAGTAATCTATGACCTGTCTGACAAGAGAGACCACAAAATGTATTACATATAAGAAAATATAAGATTCTCTTTTTATCTTTAAAGAAATAAAGACAGAAAGCAAAAGGGAGATTAGACATGAAAGGATAAACCTGCTTATGAGAAAACAGCTGCCATGCTTGCCTCATCACTTAGCTCTGGGTCACCTCAAACAAAAATACGACAAGATGGCCATCTGCTAGACTGAAGTGGCCATCTTTCAAAACCAAAATGCTGAATACGTTCTATATAGCCTTGAACATTCACAAATAAGACAAATGACAAGACCACAAAGTGTAGTATTACTCACACTTAAACTAAAGACAGACAACCGAGAAAAAAAAACCTCTCTCGCAAGAACTGTCTAGCTACAACAACCACAAACACAACTCTCACAAAAGCCAATTTCAAGTACTTCTACAACAAACTTGCTTATACCACACACAAAAAAAAAATTTAAGCAGAACTTACCAGTAGGCGTAGTAGGCCACCGCCATTACCACTAACGCCCCACAGATCCCTGTGAAGATCATCACAGTCCCCTGGTTCAGCATCTTCGCCTTGGATTTGTACTCACAAAGTAATACCGGGTTAAAGAAAGAAGAACCAGGAAAACTTCGGTTGTCAAAAAGGCTACAAAAATTCAATTAAATGCCCCAGCATTTACTCAGAATTTCTCCTCAGAGATTCTCAAGATCAGAGGAAAAAGAGGGCCATCCACTACCTGCCTGGCTAACATGCCATGCTAATGTTAATCCCAATGTATGCGATTATGATGATGACAGCAAGAACAAATCAAGATCCCATAAACTTGAGGAGGCGCCACATCGACCTGCGTCAGCACAAACCGAGGAGATTGAGATCTTCAAGGCTGTGAGGCTAGAGAGCACCCATTAGCCATCACCACAAAATGCTAATTATCTCCCACACACACTCTCAGCTAACAATCTGCTAGCCAAAGGTAACTGTTTCAGTAAAGTAGACTTGACAAAGGGGCTGTCTTTTTCAAAAAGACAGAAACGCTGTGCCTCTACTTTGCTAATCCGCTCTGGATTAGATTAGCAGCGATTAGCGCTCTGGAGCAGCACCCTGGATAAGTCACATCCCATTAACATCAAACTAAAACAAGGCTGGAACTTCATAGCCACTCTCCTTGGCTGATGCCAGTGTCAGTCAAAGCAAAGATGGTAGCAGATACATAAAATTTTTGTTCACTTAAGTGGCCAGTTATGTAACTCCACAGAAGATATGCTATTTTGTTCCTTTGTTTTCCAAAGCACCAAGCCCTCGATCCACTTTAGACATTTATGTTGAACACAGAACATTTATTCCCAAACTTTCCACTCATCCAGATGTAGATTTGAAACATCATATTAACAGCACTTCCTGGGTGTATTAAGATTGCAGTTAACATTATGTATACTTGGTTTTTAGGCTGTGAGTTTTAGATTAACACCTTTCACATCAAATTACCAGTCAATAAGGCTTACAACCATAAATAATTTACAACTTCAACAATTTTGACACAAGTTAATAGTAATTGCCAATAAAGTCATGTGATTTTTAAAAAGACAATATCATCTTAGGGACCTCCTAGATACATGTACATCACAGACCCCACTTTGAGAACCACAGCATTATGTTACCTGACAGGAAATTAAAATACAAGGACTGCAAAAACAGTTTTGGACATAAAACTTCCTCATACTAATCAACAGGAATGTCTACTGAACTTGGTTTTTGAATGGGGAAATTTTGCAAAAATAGATATCAAAAAGACAGGCCACGCTATCTAGCAGTCATGTCAGATATTCGGGGCCAAATATTAACAACTGACGCGATCCTAAAGCTATGCAGAGGATATGAAAGAAGTTAAAGATAGGTATAAAAGACAAAAACGTGAACATATACTGTAAGTAATAAGAGAATAATTTATACCACATTCAGAAAAGAAGAAACAAATTGTTTTGCTCCCTGTGATAATGACAGACCATCTTGATGGGATAAATTAAATTTCTTTGCCTTCTTTATTTTGTCATGTAGACCTAATCTATCTGCAAAACCAGCTCTCAGAGACACAAATGGCTTATTGTGTTTCCAGTTTACCTTGTACCATTATGCCTGGAACTGCGAATACATTCAGACGGGTTGTTCTGGTCTCTTTAGGAACAAAGGCTGAATCCAAGCATGTTTATGACGCTGGCAATGAGGACAAGTGCAAATTAGTCAGGGTGCTCTTTGGACAGATGGACATAGTGAATGTGACCTGTGGCTTTTTTTTCCCCACCGTCTAATAACTCTGCTTCTTTAAGGACTTTTTCCAGACATTAGTATCTGTCTTTATTCCCCCTATTGTGCTGAAAAGATTAATGGAATGTAAAGAGACAGGTCAGGACAAGCAAACATGACAACTTGTTAAGCAAAAGCTACAAGGTTTATAGCACTAACAAACCCAAATATTCACAATCTACGACAATCCAAGAATGTCAGTGGGGGTGTAAGAAGACATTTGACCCACATGCTACCAAGATACAGATAACAGCGTAAGCTCAAAGAAGCCCAGTTTTTCAAGCAGCAATTTGAGGTCAGATCTCAAAAATGTTTGTGATACACTCTGTAAAAGATTCAGACCCAACTGGGGGATCTTTTGGGAGCTGAGAGTCCATTGTGATCCTGTAGTCAGATATGTTCTTGAACAATAAGTGTACTGTAATAGGGTTAGCTTTCATTACCTCAGCAGCTAATAAGGATTATCACTGACGTTTAGGTCATGTTTCTTAGACCATGTGGCTGTTCAAAGCTCTGTATTGACTGATCACCTGATTTCAGCATCTACACAGTGAACACATCCATAAAAAACAAAAGACAAACTCACTCAGGGAATCTTACGACCGCAGGACACATTTATTTTATGAAGGTGGTTCAACTGTTTAAATATTAGGTACATTCAACGAATATTTACGCTCATATTTATGAGCCATTAGAGCTTTTTGTTCCTACATTTTTCTACTCACAGACACTAAGGCTTTTGTTAAAATCTATATTTGAAACATATCATAAAAACAGCACTTTTTTTTTACAACATGCATCTGAATTTAGCTTATTGCTCTTTAGATTAGAAATGAACAATTTCTATATTTTTATATATGTATTTTGTTATGTTCTTTCAACCATTTTGAACTCAGTCACCTAAGATTATAACTGTAATGACTGTCACTGGGGCTTCACCGATCCAATGTTTTCGATTTTCTATATGATAACGAGATTAGAGCTGTAGGTGTCGGTTGTCATGCAATATTTTTTTTTATCAGTACCGACATCCGACATCCTCTTAGTAACTGAGCCAAATCTCTGCAAGGTTCCATCACCAAGCAATGCAAAACATCAGAGGCACAGTGATGGTGTGCTTTAGGATAAGCTGTGTGAAATACGTGTTGTGTCAGGCAGCATCACTCACATTCACCTCACAAAATGTGTCAGTAGGTCAGATCAGAAAATGTGTAAAATTCAATCCCGCAGTGAGCCAGTGTTTCAGACCAGTATCACCCTGACACCAGTACTCAGTAACAGATGGGTACATACCTAATTACAACAAATGATCAGAGTTGATAGTGATCTCCACCGCCATTGTCATCAAATAAATAAAACAACAGACCACATGAAGTCTGCACCCTACTCTGAGAAACACAGACTTAGAAAACCATGTGAGCTACAAAGAAATAGATTAAAGAAAAAAAGTCAAACATGGTCAGGACACACTGATAGTGAGATTTTGACCTCTGAGGATTAAGTGTGTGTTTGTAGCATGAAGCTATATGGCAGACAGTGACACAGTGCACTTCATACAGATATCTACAGAGTAATTAAAGGAAAACTCCACCCTGAATGACTTGCATATCAATACTAAAGATCAATACGTGTTCTTCAGTGGTGCAAAAGATTGATTTTCTGATTAGACTTTTCTGTTTAAACTTCTTTAAACATGTTGGTCTATTTTGATTAATAGTTTCCAATGTTGTTCGATAGTGTACCTGCTGATATTGGTAGCAGTGAGATCTAGCATTTACTTCATCCCTACTTAAAGAAAAATGCATCTGTCCAGCTCTCTCACTTCGTCTGTTTAAACACAAAGCTTCATCTTTCATCGTAATGCTGTTGCATGCTCGTAGATCACTAACCACCTGAGCCAAACCTCTGGCGTAACTCGGCAGTACTGCGTCATAAAGCCACACCGCATACTGGAACTTCGAGTCTGACGTTTCTCATTAATATGTTGAACAACGCTGGAAAATGGTGAGTTAGGAGCTCACAGTGAAACCTGGCCATTATCCATTATGTCTGGGATCAATTCATTTTTTTCTCATTTTTTTAAAAATCTTTTCCTAATAAGCACCATTGTAACTGTGCTAGCAATAACAATATCCCACCATGACGTCAGAGGAGCACACAACCACTAACTTCTCACACGAATAATACAAATACAACAACAAAGAAACAAATCAGCACCAGAATTGCTTAACACATCACAAATATTACTATATAAACACATTTAATGTGTTTCAGGGTGGAGTTTTCCCTTAAGTGCACAGAACAAAGTTATTTTCTTGTAATATGAAGCAGAACACTTTATATTTATATATATAAAATCTTTTAAGTGTTCTGCTTGCTCGTAGAATAATTTATACCACATTCATATATCTTTTAGGTATAACTGCTTATTAAAATTAACCAACCTAAACCCTAAACTGAACCTATTAAGCATTAGACCACGCCCCTTGTTGTGTAGCCACGCCCATTCGGTCTCTGCACTATAGTAACCTAGCCATCGCGCGACATTGACGCGCAGATCAAACGAGGTCGCCCTGATAGCGCTGGACTAGTTTACACCACAATCTCCCAGAATATTTAAGTATATATATAATGTTTTAAGGAGCCACTGCACATCTAACCGCAGTGTGCATTCTGTAGACACGTCAGTTAGCACTGTGCTAGCTATAACCCTTTAGATGCTGTAAGTAAGCTGGCTAACCGACTGCAGTAGCTAGTAAAGCTTTAACTCTCTGCTCAGGCGTTTCTGAGCATCTATTAACCATCATACAATCCTACTGAACATATCTGCATCCTAAAGCAAAAAAACAAAAAAACATCGCAATGCTGTGTATTTCCTGAAGCCCGTCAGGCCAAGGTTTCAGCTGCAGGTAACTAAAAAATTAAACTGATATTATCCAGTTTCCGGCGTATTCACTATCACTCACTCCGCTGCCTCGACCCTTAACTGAGCTGCACAGAGCAGGGGTTATACATATTAACATTTAATTACCTGTCTCTCGAAGCGGACAAGCTCTCATATCAGGAGTTGTGAGCCGAAATTCAGTGTTTTCTTTCCCAAATTCTGCGAAATAACACTCCTAACCTGAGCAGGACTGTCAGTGGTGTGTTTAGATGATCGCTCACTCTTTGTCCGTTAGCGGCAGATCACTCGTCACCATCTCATCCTCAAGCACCTTTTATTTCACATCCGTATTCCGACTGTTCCCGCCTTCCCAGTGGTAATTGGCTAGTTGTATTCATCTGTCCAATCACATGAGGGTTGTAAATAATAACAGCTAATAGCTGTGAACAAGAGGCGGGTTTTGTAAGAATTCGGGTGGAAATAAAACACAAGCTTAAAGACTGTACTTCCTGTCCGATCACTTTAACTGTTCGACTAGAAATAATAACGTTACATACAGAGTTCCGCTTTGTCCACCCAGTGTTCACTAATTTTATCTTCACTTGCTAATCAGTTGGTGTTATTTCCCACTTGTGTAATTATTTCCTAATTATGAAGTTTTTGCGTTCAAGTGCACCGATTAACATTCCTGATTTAATTTAAAAATGTTCATTAGTTAAAGGTGTAAGAGTCAATTTATTTTTTATTCCTTACTTGTCAATTAACATGAATGATATAAAAACAAACAAACAAAAAAAATGCATCAGGCCACGAGCTCTGACCAACAAAATAGTTTATGTTAATGAGTGTTCATTTATATAATTTCTTCCCTGTAAGGTTCTCAGTAGTATTGTTCAGATCAGGGGTGTCCAAAGTCCGGCCCCAGCGCCAAATGAGGCCCAAGGACAGATAGTAACTGGCCTGCTGCTTCTCTCTTAGAATATAAGATAGGTGACCTGCTGGCCAACAGTTTTTCACCTGACGGTGGCAGCAGCCTGTGTTAACACAGTTACCTAAATTGGAAGAGCCTTTTCCCCTTCTGACTACACCTGCAAATTAAGTATGCATACTTATGCAGACTAATAAGTTAACAGTAAAAAGGGGTGATTTCAAAAGAGCTGGAAACAAGAATACTTTTTAATTTGCCATAGTAATATGATACACATTTATACATGTTTAGTATTTTGCATAATTCATAAGCGATCTTTTGGTGACCGGCCCACTGCTATTTTGATGAGGTCTAATCTAGCCCTGTTAAAAAAAAGTTTGGACACTCCAGGTTTAGATAAACATTTTCCAATTAGAAATGAAGACAAAGAGTGTTAGCCTATATATAGGATCAATGGCACCGGTAGGAGTTTTGGGCTCCTGGGATCAGGCAATTTTTTTTCATTGTCTAGTATTCCGCACCCCTTGGTATAGGATAAATGATGCTTTATCTCTGTCTGCCATATGGTCTCTTGGTATACACACACACACTCACTCTTATTTGATCCCCAGCAGTCAAGATCTTGCTAGTGTCAATCAGTGTGTCCTGACTATATCTGGTTTCTTTTAATCCATTCTAATGGAGTGTGCAGGGTTTTAGTTCTGAGCTCTGTATTTTAATTATATATTTATATTTATTGACTTGATGGCAGTGAAGATCACTACCAGCTATTATTAAAATCATTAAAGGATAAGGATTACAAGTATAAATGATGATCTTCATGATAGGTTAACACACTAGGCCCCTTGTTCTGGACATCTTTTGTTCTATAGGGTCCTCTTGGGCACCTTTTCTGTATAGGACCCATGGAATCAACTCACCCCATTTCCCAAACCCTTATATAGGATATATAATAATTAAGTAGCATTTAGTAGGCAAGGGAGCTTCTCTTACCTGGATTCCAACTATCATATTTATGCCACAAAAAATCCCACATAATAAAGTATACAAAATAAAGAGAAAGAAGATTATAATAAATAAAATATACAAAATAAGTATGCTTATTTTAAAAATAAGTATGCATACTCATAAAAACGTATGCATACTACACAAACAGGTATGCATACTTGAAAAATAAGTATGCATACTTGAAAAAATAAGTATGCATTCTAAAATACAAGTGGGCATGAAGGCGTGTAGGCCAAATCCTGAATGTTTCTTTCTCAATACACATCATTAAGACTGTAATAAACATTTAACCTTTCGTCACAGAAACAAATTTGTGAGAAAGATCATATTCTTATAACATGAACAATAAATAAATCAGAATGAAATACGAATCTGCATAATAAAATGTGTACAATAAAAATCTACATGTGCAAAATAAGCCTTTAAAATCTCTGTCTTTTTTTTTTCATAATAAAGACAGCAGATCCATTCCATATATGATCTGGAATGACTGACAGTCATGCAGGTCTTCTGAACTCTCCAATATTTACGGTCATCCCTGGAAACTCTTCCACCTTCCCCAGTCTCACAGTTTTGGCCGAAAATGGTAAAAAAAAAAAAATGAATAAATAAAATAATAATAATAATTTGCACTTTCAGTTTTTGCTGAAAGAGAAAAAAGATCAAAAAAATTTCAAAAATGATGTAAATCATATGCTATTAGGAGTGTAGGACTTGCCTGGTCTCAAGACCTTTTTTGACTTTACAGAAAACGGATTTATTAGCATTTGTGTTTGGAATTATCTCGGTCTTGAGCATTGGTCTCAGTAAATATGGACTTGTTCTCGACCAAGAGTTTGTAAAATTAATGTTCATATTGTCTGTTCATTTCACATGCATAAAGAATCAATTCCTTCTTCTAGAAAATAGTCTAATCATTGGTGCAATTCATGAATGATGCCAAGTAAGTGACGTAAACGTTTGGCTTCAGAACGAATTTGATGGCTTTGGGTCCTGATCTTGACTCAGTCTCGCTTTCATTCGGACTCGTGCTTGACTTGGCCTCGACCCCCTTGACTCGATCTCATGCAGCCCTGGACATGTAAGTGGCTGTCTTGAGTTTCACTGTATATGCTATGACCTTTACAGTCACCAGATCTCAACTCAAATAAACATCTATGGAAAATTCAAATCCTGCTCAGAAGCTTTCTTCAAAACTAAGTATGAATACAGCAAAGTAAGTGTGCATGCTTAAAAAATTAAGTATTTAAGATAAGCATGCATACTAAAAAGTGTGCATGAATATGGGCAAAATAAGTACGGAAGCCAAATCCCACACACTCACTGAGCACTTTGTTAGGAACATCTGTACACCGACTCATTTATGCAATTATCTATTCAGCCAATCGTGCGGCAGCAGTGCATTGCATAAAATCCTGCAGATCCGGGCAGGCAGCTTCGAGTATTGTTCACATCAACCATCAGAATGGGGAAAATAATGTGATCTCAGTGATTTTGACCATGGCATGATTGTTGGTACCAGACGGGGTGGTTTGAGTATTTCTATAACTGCTGATCTACTGGGATTTTCATGCACAACAGTCTCTAGAGCTTACTTAGAATGGTTCGATTAAAAAAAAACATCCAGCGAGTGGAAGTTCCACGGACGGACACGCCTCGTTGATGAGAGAGGTCAGTGGAGAATGGTCAGACTGGTTCGAGCTGACAGAAAGGTTACAGTAACTCAGATATCCACTCTGTACAATTGTGGTGAGAAGAAAAGCATCTCAGAATGCACAACATGTCGAACTTTGAGGCAGATGGGCTACAAGAGCAGAAGACCATGTCAGGTTCCACTTCTGTCAGCCAAGAACAGAAACCTGAGTCTGCAGTGGGCACAGGCTCACCAAACCTGGACAGTTAAAGACTGGAAAAACGTAGCCTGGTCTGAAGAATCACAAAGTATACAAACTAAAGAGAAAGAAGTTTATAATAAACAAATAAATAAATAAAAATATACAAACTAAGTATGTTTCTTTTAAAAATAGGTATGCATACTCATAAAACAAGTATGCAAACTACACAAAGAGGTATGCATGCTTGAAAAATACATATACATACTTGAAAATTAAGTATGCATACTAGAAAAATTAGTATGCATACTTGGAAATTAAGTGTGCATACTTAAAAAAATAAGTATGCATTCTAAAATACAAGTGAGCATGAAGGCATGTAGCCCAAATCCTGAATATTTCTTTCTCAATACACATCAATAAGACTCGAATAAACATTTAACCATTTGTCACAGAAACAAATTTGCAAGAAGGATCATTTTCTTATTACATGAACAATAAATAAATCAAAATAAAATACAAATGTGCCTAATTAAGTGTGTACAATAAAAATCTACATGCTCAAAATAAGCCTTTAAGATCTCTGTCTTTTTTTTTCCTCATAAAAACAGCAGATCCATTCCACATATGATCTGGAATGACTGACAGTCGCAAGGTTGTTCTGAACTCTCTAATTCATGAATGATGCCAAGTAAGTGACGTAAACGTTTGGCTTCAGAACGAATTTGATGGCTTTGGGTCCTGATCTTGACTCAGTCTCGCTTTCATTCGGACTGGTGCTTATAATAAATAATAAAAAAAAATAGAAAATAAGTATGCTTCTTTTAAAAATAAGTGTGCATACTCATAAAACAAGTACGCAAACTACACAAAGAGGTATGCATGCTTGAAAAATACATATGCATACTTGAAAATTAAGTATGTATACTAGAAAAATAAGTATGCATACTTGAAAATTGAGTATGCATACTTAAAAAATAAGTATGCATTCTAAAATACTCAAGTGGGCATGAAGGCAATCAGATTGCAACCATCAAAATTCTAAAGCTTATGTGTGATAAGTGAACCATAAGCAAAAATGGCCTGGTTTATCAACTCAAGACTTCGTAGCTGTGTGCAGAAACAGCTGCATTTGTTTACATAAATACCAGCTTACTTTATGTAGGGATTAAATGTGATGTCCACTAGATGGCATGTCAGAGCCCACAGCTTTAAGATGCTTTGTGGGCTGTGGGCGGAGCATCAGAGGCTGAGACTATGTTACGCATGACAGTGTGGATAGAAATCTACTCCTACTAGAATTCTTATTTAAATATAAATACATGAGTATGAAATCATTTAGAATATGTATACATGCTAAAATAAATGCACAAAATAAGTATGCACAATAATAATTATGCATACTTAAAATAAGTGCACAAAGTAAGTCTGCATACTAAAATAATAAGTATGCATACTTAAAATCTAGTGTGAAAAATAAGTATACATACTAAAATAAGTGTGCAAAACCAATATGCATAATACAATGCAGGTGTAGGCAAAGTAAGCATGCACGCCTTGTTTGTGTTAATACCTGTTGTTTCATTAGTCAGGTTAATGCATTTGCATGTTCCACAGCTGGATCACAATACTGTATCTAGATTTTATACATCAGTTTGACACATCTGCTGCCATCAGCAGACACATTACACTTACAATTATATGGTAGTTTGCATCTTTTGGGACTTGAAAGAGAACATGCACACATTACCACACACATTCCACACTGAGTTTACAGTCACACTAGCACACCACGTATGTATTATAATCATTACTTTCTCTTTATTGCATCATAACATACATTTTATATATTATAAATGTGGATTTGTACACTACAATCTTCATTGTAACGTTAAAAAATATTCAGAACCAGAAAACAAAGCACTATAAACTTTTACCAAACATTTACAACATTTTATTTTTTTTTAATTGTTTTTTTTGCCCCCATTAAGAAATGAGAATCAGAAGCAAATGAAAGCAATAAAAACAACTAAGTTACAACAGAAAGAAAATAAAAATATCAAAGCACATACATGACACTTGATTTTTCTAGGACACAAATTTAAGGGTGGGGATGCTGGCCATTGCCCTGTTTAGTACTGACATCATTATTCATATTTGGCAGCTGAGTGCCTTTTTATTACAAGTGCACACTGTGAAGGGTGCACTTACAGATCCTTGCCACAACTACTTGGAGATTCACAAGGGGAAAGGGGAGTACTACAGCTAACACAGTGGTTCATACATCAGGGTCACTGGTAAAGATCGAGACTGGAATCACTTTGACAGACCAAGACACAATGTATTATTTCTAATTCTATATGCCAAAAATTCTTGACTTATTTTATCTGCACTTATCACGTTACCACCTGTCTGTCAAAATTCAAGCTGAAACATTTTTATATCCTAAATTTCCTAATTGAATCTAGAGTCAGACAGATTTCTACAATCTATTTATTCTTAATTCTAGATAGGATAAACTTTGACTTATTTGACCAATTTCATGAGATTTCTTTAAATGATGGACTGATCTAAGATCAGCTTTGGCATGGAATATTCTAATAAATAAAATTACATGCATGAAAGCGAGCTGCTTAAAGATTAGTGTTTCCCAATCCTGAAAACAGAATACAAACCCCTCATCTATTTCCACTGAAATATGTATTCTTGTCACCTTGCTAGCTATCTGGAATGCCAATTAGCTAGCTAGCAAGATAAAGTAATGAAGTTACGTCAATTGGCAGAAATAGGTGTAGTAGCCTATTTGGCAAGATAAAACCCAAATTTATTTTCTAAACTTTATGTATTTTGTAATACCTATTATACCACAGTGCTGTTGAGTGCTTGAACCTGATTGGTCAGAAGGGGTTGATTAATTTTCTGTAACAGCAGCATTGTCACCTAAAGGCAATCACAGCTTTATGTTAATGTGCTCGTTCTAATATGTAATCATTTCTATAACAACAACTCATTTGCAGGGACTTGTATGTCAGATGCTTAGATAAATTAAGCAGAACAATAATTAACAATAATTGTTATTTAACAATAAGCGGAAAAACTTAGACATTGCTCTGTTAAAGCCGTTCCTTTAAGTTTTCCACTGTGGGGAAAGATAGGACAGAGGATTTCATACTTTGTAATATCAAAAAAAAAAATTTACAAAAAAAAAAAAAAAGTATTAGCTGAGAGAGAGAGAGAATAAAAAAGAGGCTAGTAAGGGAACATCTGTTTACAGCTGTTATAACAGTAAAAGGTGTGATATCAGGAACTAAATTATTTATCAGATGTTCCACAAAATTAAATGTAACCCTGGCCTGATAAAAGTATGTAACGTTCTTTAACTAAAAGAAAATTTAATCATTGGCAAATTGCATGGTACAGGAGGAATAAAACACTTTGGGATGTAGTGCATTAGGAAAATAATTAACTTCAATATGGTTACAGCACACCCCGTCAGTTTTATTCTGTACTTAACATTAATAAACCATTTTATCTGCAATTTTTTTACCTTCTGGGCAAGTAATGCTCATAAAGTCTATGGTCATGTTGACTTGACCACTAAGGCTTGCAAGCGTCAACAAAATTTACTTCAAAATAAGATGTTTGAAAGGTGCTTAAGATGGTTTAAGTCAACAAATGTGTGTTGGGGGAATATTATAAAGTTATTACAGTTGAGCAGCATAACACAAAAAGTGGACCCAAAAACTGGATTGGGAAACAGTGATCTAGATCGTCACTATAAAATATGTTTTGGCCCATAAGAATACAGAGTTCTTATTACTAGCTAGTACTATAACAGCACTAACAGGTGGCAATGTGATGGCAGTACCACATCCAACTACAACAACAGAACAGAGGACTGGGATTAAAGATCATTTTGGGACCTAACTAATCACGAAGATGCTAGAAAATACTTAGGACAATCTCACCTCCAGTCCACATGAGGGAGCTCATCATCAACCCCTACTGACATGTAACATTTGGTCACTTTTGAGCCACACAGTCTTACAATCAACACCACACAAATTCCACAGACTGATATACATTATTACATACACTATGTACATGAAACAAACAAAAATGTTGTAGTACACTGCAAAACTTCCGCCCTATATTTCCCTCAGGGAACGTGCGAACACTGTGATAACAGTCAAAAATATTCGCTTGCCCACTGAGAATGTGAGCTGCATTGCTATTGTTAGATTTCTATCGGGGATGTCATAGGCCATGACAAGGTGGGATAACTGTCTTTCAAGAAGACAGACACATGGACCCCCCCCGCCCCCCCATACCCTCTCTCCCACCAAAATCCAACCTATAAGCTGTCTACAAACACATATTGGCAGTGCCTGGTACTCGTGGAGGCAGTTAGCCTACAGTCAATTTCAAAGAGCTTTAGGTAGAAGTTGTCTTCCTGCGCTGATCTCGGATCAGGCTCTTTAATTCAAAAGTCTACCTCTAACTATCCTAAGAGAAAACAAAGCTGTTCTTAGGTCAGGTTACTACTACTTGGATCATTTAGTTCAGCTGCCCTCACACAGAAAGTTTCAGGTTTCAATACGATAAGCATCTTTTTTTTTTTTTTTCTTTTCTTTTTTTTTTTTTAAATACACACGTCCCCAAAATACCCCATTACACCTTCACATCTTACCTAAGGACACAAATATGTATACAGATATATACACACATGTACACACAATTCTTCCACCCCCTTAAACACGTTCAAACGTTCACAGGTACAGATACACGCTAGACCATAGATTTAATACATCATCGCTTTTATGAAAAGGTGAGGAGGAAGTGCAACATCGAGAGCAACACTGACCCCTGAGTGGTCCTGCACATGGACATGATTTCCGAAACAACACAAGCTTAGGGTCACAGGTCCTTGGAAAGGAAAATGTCACACATGGCCAGCATAGATGAATGATGAATGAGAATACAAAACAGAAATGAGAAGAAGTGTTGAATGATGGATGGGACAAAAATGAGTAAAGATGACTAAATCTGTCTAAAGGACTGATACAGTATGTCTGCTATATATCGCTGTTTAAACTATTAAACTGCAGAGCTAAGCTAATGAGTCCAGTTAGTGAAGGTAAGAGATAGTAGAGAAAATACAAAAAAACACTTGAATTTTTGTGAAAGGCTAAAGCTGATTTTAGGAATCAGTCATTCTCCTTCATGATATGAAAGTTGAGTAAATAAAAAGTGTGAATAAACACAATATTTTGTAGGCAGAGACAGTTAGCACCGAATTTAGTCACTGCCAGTTCACAGATCAATTTGCTTTACACTATATAATAGTTAGCCTTGTGTTAGCTAGCTTGCTAGCAACATTGATTACTGTTTTTTTTTTTTTTAACAATATAATAGCTAGCCAAATGTTACATAGCTTGCTAGCTACTGGTTTACACAAGATAATAGTTGACCAAATATTAGCTAGCTTGCTAGCAGCCAATACAGTAATTAGCTAGCAAACCTAGTTTAGCCTAACGTTAGCTAGCAAACGTGGCATTAGATTATTTCTTGTAAAATATTCTTTCTTGTAAATCTTTAAAACATGGAATGAAACAACAGCAGCATAGACATTTCTAAGACCATTTAAAAATAACATGTTGAAATGCTAGTCCCACATTTCAAGCATGCAAACCTAAATGAGAAATTAAAAAAAAAATGGTACATGACATCAAAGATTTTTTAAAGCATGTATTCATGCAATAAAATAACAATCGATGCATTTCTCCCCTGAACATCCATGCAAGAGGGGCATACAAAGCTGGCCTACAGTTTATCACATAATACTTCATTGTGAAGATTTAATTGTAACACGATCTCCAGGAAACACATATCCCTTAAGGATGATGGCTTAATGATATGCTAATTAACGACGTCACTTTAGCTTGTTTCAGTCATAACAGTTTCTCAGGTAAATTTGATTAAACAGGCATTCGACTGCTTCTTCAATGTGCAGGACAAACAGGGGTTTGAGATGAGTGCAGAGAAAGAGACATGGTTAGAGAGTAAAATAGCTGAAAAGAGAACTTTTTCTCTCTCTCTCCTCTCTTTCATCACAGCATTCTGCCCTTCTCTCTCTCTCTCTCTCTCTCTCTCAGCTCGTCGATGTGGCCGTACCCTGCTATTTCTCCCTCCGAATGAAATGTTGTGCTCTGTTCAAGATTTCTAAGGCAATGTCACATTACAGATCCAAAAATGTACAACATCTATACATTGTGCGATTGTGGCATAGGGAAGAGGGGAATGGTGTGTGTGTGTGTGTGTTTGTGTGTGTGTGAGTGTGTCTGTCTGTGTATATGGAGTTTCTATAGAACAGTGGCTTCCATTACGATGGCTGGATCCTCGATGTCTGCTTTGCTCTGAATCATTCGTAGCTCTAGCTGGGCTGGGCTCGGTTTTCTGCCAGGACCTGCCATCTCTGAGAGAAGAGAAAAAAATTTGAGGTGGGGGAATGGGGGGTCATTTAAATACCCCAAAAACATATACACACACACACACAAACAAACAAAAACACACACACACACTGTCTAATAGTTACCGAAGGCATAAGAAATGGTCCTCTGAATAACATGGTGCATGACGGAGAACGTTTTCTCACACGCCATCTATTAAAGAGAAAAAGGAGCAAAAGGAATGGGATTGAATGTAACACAGCAACTGTGATGAACAATTATTTAAGTCATGGGTAGCAGATTGACCCTGTGTGTGTGTGTGTTGGATATACCTTTAGGTCTGTAGGGTAGTGGTGTGTCCAAGCCAGTAGCATAGCTGCAAACAGGTCGCCTGTCCCAACAAACACTGCGTCTACTTTGGGCACCTCTATCCGGATCCGCTGGGTCGTGAACGTGCCGTCTGGCATCGCTGAAGTGCAATCAAAACAAATAAACAAAGTTATTACAATCCCATCTTCACTATTATTTCATATTTACTGTTCAAAACAGCTGCATGACTTTTATTGTCCATTTTTAAAAGACACTCTGTCCATTTGAGTAACACTGCTAATTACAGTTCATCACACTTCTAAATGATTACTCAGCCTTTCTACTGACTGCTGATTGTCTCGGTAACTCCCCTGTCATGCTGTATATGAAATGAAACACTTGATATAAAGTTTTTATTATCTTTATGTAAGTCGGAACACACCCAGCTGATTGCATGATTGTGTTTTCATGATCTTCAAGCCATTTTTTTAAATCTAAAAGCGTATACCTTCACATGATCTAATCTGTATCGTTACCCCCAAAAGTGAAAATGGAGAAAACAGCATTTAAAGAATGTGACGCAGGAACATCGCAGACATTTTGATAGCTGGGATCTGATTACAAACTGAATTGATTAGGCTATGCAACAATCATCAACAATGATCAAAGTGTGACATCCACTGTGTGAAGAAATCACACTTATCTAGCACTGTTTTAGACATCTTTAGGCAGACTGACTGCATTTACAACAATGCTTGTTAAACTGCCTCCTTTCCCAGCGTGATATTTGTAGAAAGACTAGGCATGATTAAAAAGTAAATAAAACATTTTCCACATCATTTTGGTAAAATATAATTAGGGTTTCTTAAAATCAATGTTGTAAAGTATGATATAGGGCGAAAAAAAATTATTTTGGCCAAAACTCAATTTCTCATCTTTTTTTTCTGTCGACATCCACTGGGTTTTTCCAGACTATCACTTGAATGAAGTGAAAGAATATGCTGAGTATGTGCGCGATTGTGCCCTGTGATACGCTGCCACCCACCCCCCAAATGGATGGATGGAAAATATAAGAATTTATTATTATTATTTTTTAGTTGTTTTAAGGATTCATTTCCAGCTAACATTTATAGCTTCTATGATGTATTTTCTATTGACTGTAAAAAAAAGAAAAAAAAAAAGAAAAAAAAAAAAAGTCCAGTCTGAAGTGATTGAAGTGACTTCCTTCCTCCTGGATGACTGGGATGAACACTGCATCCAGTTAGCAATCTATATCCATAGTTTTTAGCTCAGTATTTTAAGTCATGTTTCTTCTAGATGCTACACTATGACAAGATAATTGCAATCTTCAGCACTCACCCTGGATATGGTGCAAAAACTATAAAGCTCATTTTAAACCAGAAGTTGCAACCACAGTGCTTTTCTAAAATTGTAGTGTCTCTTGCAGTATGATCCTATAGCTTTTTGCAGCTGGATGCAGAAAGCAACGGAGCAGCAATGAAGTATGCACAAACTGCAATATTAGCCTGTTTTTACCACTAAGTGAAAATGCTTCACTTGTACGTGAGTGAAAAAGGAAAATGGAGAGGACGCGGAAAACACAGACAGCGCGACGTGAGGGCCTCTGAGACAGCTGGTGTGCTTGTTAAAACGCTTGTTAAAATCTACGTGCATCAAAAACCACTTCAGCAGTGCACCTGGTATAAACTGGCCATTAAAATAAACGTAAGGTTTGTTTTTGGATGCACCAAAATGTTGTGGGGCAGGGGGAGTTACGAAATGAAGACTAACATTTAAGAGTCTTCACACATGCTCACACAGACTCTCACACACACATACCAATGCGTTGGCTGCCGAGCGAAACCAGGAAGCGGTCTCCGAGGCGAGGTGGCAGATCAGAGCTGGTGATGACCACTGTGTCCGGACCCATATTATGGAGCAGATCCATCACCTAGCAGAAAGAGATTTATTTGCACATTTATTTGAGAAACTTAATTAAAGGTCCAAGGCCATGATTTCTACCCTAGAAGTGTATATGTGATAAAAGGTATGCTAGGCAAAGGCTTTGGGGGGCAGCAGGGGGAATCAAAAGAAGACAGGAGAAACAGCTTGCATCAGAAACACTGTGTATACTTTGCTCTCTTACCTCTACTGCATCTTTCTCTGTGCTGATATTCTTTCCTGTCAAGAGCCTAAAAATAAAAAAATGGTGACTGTATGGTTTTGAAAACAATATGTTTATAACAGACCTTTTATCACTGCTCACATATCACTAACATTAAGAACTTTGGAAAACTTTTTACATTAATGCTAAAATACACTTAAAGGGAATTCAGATGAGATATACAAATAACTGCTTTAATAATTCAGTGTAGTACTAATAATTGTAATTATCACGCTAATTAAGTGATAATTATTCTGTAATAATTGTAATTGTAGTTCTTTTTCCTGGCCATCAGGGGGAGATACCCAACTACTGATAAATAAAACCTACTGATGTTGATTGTGTAGCAGCTGAAAGCCAATTATTTTGCATAAAATCACAATTCAGCTTCATGCAGAAGAATCTCTCTCTCTCTCTCTCTCTCTCTCTCTCTCACACACACACGATGCAAATGCCACACCAAGAAAGCACTTTTATTAATTAACAAAACTCATTCAATATCATGAATGTGCTGACCCATAAACAACACATCATTAGTCTAAACCCAGATCAATGCACATACACAGTGGAAGGCGGTTTAACATTTACGCTGGTATGACAAGAACAGTAGAAGGACACCAAGACAATAACACCTTCCTTAATGGATTACAAAGCTCCAGGGGTCGAGCTACATACATACACACTAGGGCTGTCAAATTTCTTTTACAACTGCACACAAACCTAGATCTCTAATGCATTTGAATATTGATGAGGTAATCATTTTATACTGCCACTGACAGAATCAACATCAGCAGTATACTTTTGGTTAAGAAGGTTAATTCTTGCACTCCAATGGGTTCTTCAGTTTGTCCCTCTGGACAAGTCTTAAAGTTTCTACATTTAAGCCTAATTAGGGTAGAATCTACGCAGTGCACTGCACTATTTGAGATTCAGCCACAGACAATGCATGACTACATAAGTGCCTTCTGGAGGTGAACTATACATGAAATAACAGTTTTAGCACTGCTTAAAGTATGTATAATTTAAAAACATGAGAAAAAGAGAACAGAAAAGAAAAGCTGTGACCCTGGATGGCACGCTATCTCTCCCTGTCAATCACAGGGACACTAGCCAATTGCAGGCGCCTGTTAGTTCACGTATGTGGAAGAAGGTAGACAGTGCTTTAAAAAGATACAGCCTTCTGACTTCATATGTCTCTGAGGAATCACGTGTTAGCCTTCACCCTCCCAGACTGGTAGCTGTTGTATGATAGGTGAGAGCTGGCTGGTGGGTGGGAATTGGCAGGTGACCAAATTGGGAAGAAAATGGGGAAATATCCCAGCCCCTTTCCTATTAATTGACACAAGGTCATTTGGTCTTTTTTATTAGCCTTAGGTTATGATAAGTTGACTAAAAATCAAACATAGGATCATAAATATTCAACTGTGGAATGTTTGAACACACACACACACACGCGCGCACACGCACGACGCTACCGTACTTACTCTGCCTCAAACTGGTTAGGAGTGATGATATCTGCCACTGGTACCACTTTGTCCTTATAGACTGGATACAGATTCTGAGGCACATACTAAGGTAAGAGAGATAAGAGAAGTTATATGACTGTTATTCATCATAAAAATCACACACTTGCCACTTGGTATCATTCTTGACAGTAAACATCAAGCGACAAGATCATTTTAAACATGGCTGAGCATAATGAAGCATAGCTATGCACTAACGGCATTCAGCATTAAGCTCTAGTGCTTATATCACACACACAGGCATTATGTATGAGTCATAAAGACACGAGCTCTTCTGAATAGGTCTCCCAGCTGACAGAACAGGAGGCTTTGTCCTAAATGCAACCAGGCAGCAGGAAATAAGACATGGTCTTCCTCCATGCTGCGGGAATGGTCATGCATTTTATGCATTTCCCTCATTACATCTCTATTCTTGTTTTCTCTCCATCCCACAATCTCTAACATGCATACATGCAATCTAATGCGCAAAGACAGACCCATCTGCCAACACTACAGAACATTACAAACACTGAGAACATGAAAGAACGTCAGTGAGACCAAAGCAACAGATGACAGAATGATAAACATGCGCAAAAGGCTCACCATTGAACCATGATCACCCAGGACAGGGTCACACACTGTACATAAGAAAGCAGTGTACAGGATTCCAGGTTACTACATAAACTAATAAGGTATCAATCTATAATTTTGAACTCAGTGTTGAGTAAAAGTCTCTTTAAAAGTCAAACTACTGACCGTATACAAGATTAGGATTGGCCATCTTCAGTTCCTGTACGATGTCCACCACCATCTCCAGAAAAGATGTGTCCCTGGTGTAACCTGTGCATAATTTATTGATTATGGTATAAATAATTTTCTGCGGATAAGGTAGCTTCATATGGATGAACACATACTTTTACTTTTACATAATATGTGACAAGACATCCATCTGTAAAGGAGAGTCTTCTGACTTAAAACTGCTGTTTAAGGACAGCAATCTGAATGAAAAATGCACTTCCAATGGTCAATTTCTTAATGAGTAAAAAAAAAAAATAATAATAAACTGACACTTAATGGTCTGTATATGTTTTTTTTTATTGTTCTTTATTGACACACACTAACATATTAAAATTAACTAATAAAGTTCATTTTTCATAATAAAAACTGGATGAAGGCAACATACATGAACCATTAATATACTTTACATTTCCACATTTATTTCAATTGCATTAACTACACAGCATGTATTTTGTTTTTCAGTTAGCAATTCAACATTACATACTGCTGAATAGCTCATTTCCTAAAACGCTTCCTTAGATGATGCAATGGTTTGTGCTGAAAGATTAGCCGGTTCCTAGACTTCTGTTGGTTATTGACATTATGTTTGTCATTCGTTTTCATGTGAAAAGCCATTTTTTTTTACAGCCTTTGAATGAGGACTATACAGAAAATGCAATTCTTAATTAAATCAAGAAGAGACAACATAGAAAGGCTCATCATTCTTTCAGAACCAGTGACTGCTGATGAACCAAAACACATTCAATGATCCACTAAACTCCCTGATGAGGTCACTTTTGGCTTCATTCGCAGTCTTTTAATGAAAGAAACAAGGCACTTGAGGCCTGGATGCTTCACAAACTCAGTCGCAGTAAAAGGTTTGCCAGCTCTCCTTTATCCTGCCAAGATTCATGATAAAGCAAGGCCTCTCATGTCTTACAGCTTTAAAGTAGCTAATTACGAATGAAAGCTAGTAGGCATCAGGGTTACAGTAATGATACTGTGCTACTCGTTCCTGTCAGCCATGTTAGTGTTATTTGGTTAAGTATGCATGTGTTATTTCTATTTTCTCTTCCAGGATGCATAGAAACACAGTGTTTTTTTGTGCTGTACATATGCTTTGTCAAGAAAATATTTAGTCTGACAGAGGTATGAAATTCTAAAAATAAAAACCTGAACTAGAACAAGACAGCATGAATGAACCAGAAAAGTAGCATTAGGAAGCTAGTTAATTGAGTTCATGTTAACAGCACTCAGAGAATTGAGGTGGTTCCTTCACCAGCCTCTCCATTTTCTCTCTGGTAGTTAATAAGCAAAAAATCAAACGCAGCTTGTTGAGAAACATGAAAGTGAAAATCCTCTGTCCTGAAGTCTCTCCTGTGGCCCAAAACCTATACACCATTACAAAGTGCTGACACCTGAGACTTCTTCCATAAATGCTAAATAAATGAGCCACTGGTTAAGGCTAGCTTGAGAGCTAATTTGATATTAGTCAATATGCTAAGAGCCTCTCACATTAGCCAGCATGGTAATGGTACTTTTCCCCCTCCTTTTAGTTGTTAAATAGTTGTATATTAAAAAAAAAAAAAAAATGAGACTGTTTTTTTTCTGCTTCAATTTGTGTGTTGTGAAATGTGTATTGTTACATGATATTTTTGCCATTTCATTCACACCTACAGGTAGTGTACTAGCTAGCTAGACACCCTTATTACACAGTTAAATAGCTAACAACACAAGTTAATTGTGAATCGTCATAAATTCACAGAATGCAGGCTGTAATTCACACCAAACATTTGGGGCACTGTGGTTATAGCATATTTTTTATCTGCTCAGTACCAGAGTTAGCAGCTCACACCTCAGTTGGTTACTAAACGGTTTCTACAAACATGCCGACCATGCCAACTCTTCTTGAAAAATGTCCATGGAATGAAGTCCTACAGTCTTCATCACTGACATTAACATGCTCCTTAAAACTTAAAAAAGAAAATAGATAAAAAAGAAATACACTCTGCACATAACAGCTATAAAATTGAATAGCATTTCACAAGCTTGAAAATGTATTTACAAGCTCAAAATCTTTCTATAAGCTCAAAAACATGCTGATAATCTTTGATTCCATAATATGGTCCTCAAGAGACCAATATAAAGGCTTTTTTGGCACGCACAGCAAAAATTGGACTCTCCAGCACTGTAGTTACACCCATATTGTATTGAACTTTGAAGCATTATGTACTAAGGTCCAGATCACACATAATGCAATGAGATGTTACTGAAGCTGTGAATGAGCTTGCAGTTGCCACTGAATTAATGACCTTCAAAATGGCAATGAGACAAAACGGCGTTCGGCGCATTCACTTTCACACATGCACAGGCCCTATGCTTGGAATTCCAGCTTCGATTGTACCATCTTCACTCTACTGGCTTTGAGAGCTGCTGACTTTGCAGCCCTGGTCTAGGTGGGAGATAAGGACTCCGGCAGAAAAAGACGTTTCTATGGTAATGCTGACTTTAGGTTTCCCCCACATATGCGTGTGTGTATACTAGAAAGTATGAGCGAGTGGAAAACCACATTACATAAACAGATTTGAACAGAGCAAAATTAAAAATAGAAGCAAAACTAATAATCCGTGAAAAAAACCTTTGAAAGGAGCCAATTATTTTTTGAGTGATTGCTCAAATCTGTAACACCCAAATCTGTACTTCGTAAATGATCCCAAGGATGCCTGAACAAATAATCATATTTCAGTCATGACCATTTTTGGCATTCTGAATCATCCATCCATCCATTTTCTGTACCGCTTATCCTACGGGTTGCGGGGGAGCCTGGAGCCTATCCTAGGGGACTCGGGGCATAATGCGGGGAACACCCTGGACAGGGTGCCAGCCCATCGCAGGGCACAATCACACACACACACACACACACACACACCCATTCACACACTACGGACAATCTAGGAATGCCAATCAGCCTACAACACGTGTCTTTGGACTGGGGGAGGAAACCTGAGTACCTGGAGGAAACACAGGGTACCTGGAGTTCTCCCCAAAGCACAGGGAGAACACGCAAGCTCCACGCACACAGAGGCGGGATTCGAACCCCTAACCCCAGAGGTGCGAGGCAACAGTGCTAACCACTAAGGCACCGTGCCCCCACATCCTCAATCTGTTAGACATAATCAACAGTGATATACTGCAGATGAGCTCAGCAAAACTTAAGTTGATCATCTCACATTACATATCAGATTTTATGGACTCTGCTGTCTTGCTTTTTAATTGTCTTTTTTGCATACTGTTGTGGCACTTATTGATTTTTGTCTAACAGTGTTTATATTTAGCATTTAAACGATACACTCAATTAACCTGACTATTGAGCTGTCTTGTTCTAATTCAAAGACTCATATTAGAAGAATGCAATGTGGGTAAAAAAAAAAAAAAAAAAAAAAACGTTTTCCAAGCAATAAAACCAATTTGCTTCTAAATTGGATGACTAATTGTGATGACCACGATTTCAACATGGAGCAATATACATGGTTATAATTTTATAGCCTTACTTCCATGTTTATTCCTGTTGTTTGCTATATCACACACTCAGTTTTAAGTGCAAACCATATGTCGTTAAGAAACACAGCCACACACACACACACACACACATCTTGGCAACTGTTATTGTTTTGACAGGGTCAGTCTTGTTTCTCACATTCTTCACAAGTCGACTATGTATCTGTCAACACATCAAGCATCCAGTGTCCACAGACAAAAACTGTCCTGCAGGAAATGAGGTCAAGACTACATTCATCACAGCAATACTGTACACTAACTGACAGCTTGAGGGATGAAAGCGGGATCTTTAAGTGAACAGCTAGATGGAAGGCAGACACCTATGTGTTTCATTCATAAAAATATCTTAGGGTTAAAGTAGCTCCTATCTGGCCAATTTACATAGAACTATATTTTCAAAACTTGTTAGTCCTGATTTTAAGATGTCTAATTTCTTTGCCCTGAAACAAATTCACCAAGCATTTTAGCATTAAAAAAAAGCAGCTGCTCTTTCTCCACTGTCAATCACAGTGACAGCAGCCAATCGTCGGAGTCTGTGAGATCATGTATGCGAAAGAGGGCTAGGGTTGGGGGGGCTATTACTTGTGCAAATCATAGTCATAATTACCACCTCTTGCAACATTAATCATCAGACATATGGTTGGAAAACGTATCCCGTCCAAACAGTACTTTTTAGATTTGGTTCCATTTACAATACCTTTTATTGCTAAGATAAGATTTTTTGTGAATACAGCCCCAGGATAATGTCCTCAGAATAAGGACTTGAAGCTCTATTAGGCCAAGGATGAACACTGCACCACACACTTTTCTCCTTTCTCGCTCGATTGCCCTTTTCCTCTCTTTCCTGTCATCTCAAGGCGATGAGACAAGAGACTATATCCATCAGAATGTAACATACACTGGAGTGTGCACACAGATACACACCAAAACTGGTAATGGTGCATAACGTCTGGGGCTTTGTGTGTGTGTGTGTGTGTGTGTGTGTGTGTGTGTGTGTGTAAACCTTCTTCTAAATAACCACACGTCCTTTATGGTCCCTGTGGTAAAATGCGAAAGGTATAGCAAGCATAGTTAGAGTGATTTTTTATAGTTTATTATATCATACCTTCTGAGTAATATGTTCTGTCCTTTTAAAGACAATCATTTATTTACGCTTTGGGAACACATTCTAAAATTACGAAATGTAATGGTCTTTTTACCACCTCCATAGGGTATATAGAGTCATTATTTAGCCATTTCCATCTATTCCAAATGAAAATTCCTGATCCTCTGCATATGTGCATTGCATCCAGTATAAAATTCTGTATCAGTCAATACAACCCAGGTGCTTGAACATGCAATTGGTTTACAATACAGATTGGGGTAGAAAATCAGGGTTGCCACGCCACACAACCTAAATCCCCTCACCCACCTGTCAGTACGTAGTCATAGTGGTTGACGTTGTTGAGCTTGATTCCCTCATACAACACATGGAGTTCGTCCGCCGTCACTACCTGTCCCTTCCAGTGCGCGTAACCTGGACGACATAAAGGTGAGAGGTCAAATGGTGAGTTGATGGTGTCCAGACCTGCAATTTCTTTATATTTAAGGAAAAAATTCTTTCTCCTGTTGAAAACAATTCACTAATATAAACATAGTGAAATGTTGGATATTGTAAAAGTTTTTGATTTCAGCAAGATGTTTTATGGTGTAATTGCTTGATCGTGTAAAAAAAATAAATAAAATACTGCCTGGCAACAAATGATGGCAGGCTAATAGCCCAAGTTAGCATAATCTATGTCTTACAGTAATCAGATTTGATTCATGAGCTTAGTAATAATTTGGGTTGATATACACTCACCTGCCACTTTAACAGGAACACCTGTACACCTGCTGATTCATGCAATTATCCATTCAGCCAATTATTTGGCAGATATAGGTCATATATAGATTTTCAAACACAACAATCTCTGGAGTTTACACAGAATGGTGTGAAAAACAAAACACATCCAGTAAGTAGCAGTTCTGTGAGCAGAAACACCTTGTTGATGAGAGAGGTCAGAGGAGAATGGCCAGACCAGGTTGAGCTCTCAGGAAGGTTACAGTAACTCAAATAACCAATCTACACAATCATGGTAAGCAGAAAAGCATCTCAGAATGCACAACATGACAAAGACATCCTTTACAATTGTGTACTTCCAACTTTGGGGCAACGGTTTGGGGATGGCCCCCACATGGATGTGATGGTCAGGTGTCCACAAACTTTTGGCCATATGGTGTATAAAAGCCAATTATTTTTGCAGGCCATGCAACATCAGTTTACAAGTAGATGGTTCAGACATTTCCAGATTCCTTGAAACTGGATTTTATGATGAATGTAAAAGTGGAGGCACTTTTCTGCTGTCTAATGTCATTTTTTATGGAACTGCAACGTCAAGCAATTGATTATTCAATATAGAAATAAACTGATGGTCTTCCAAACAACATTTGGCTGACTAAGTGTTAGTGAGTATCAGTTCATTTGAGTCAGTGATGCGAAAGCAAAAGAAATGAAAAAAAAAAAGGAATGGATAGCGGCCTACAGCCACAAGGACACTGACTGACTGACAGACACACGGACACATACACAGGGAAGAAGCGTCGCAGTGCACAGAGGCTTTGCTGCTTCATCAGAGACAGTTACTGTTGCCGTGGGAAGCTGTGATGTCACAATTCAGGTGAATCACCAAGCTGGTCACATGATGTGCTGCTTGTTGCTAAGTAACAGGGCAGAAGAAAGCCTGAGGGGCTGCACGAGAGAGGCACTATCTCTGTATGCACGTGTGTGTGTGTGTGTGTGTATACATGAGCATAGGGGATTCTTTGTCATAAGACGTCCTCCTGTCATCTCTATTTGCTACTGCGATTCAGCAATGTCTTTATGCTACAAAATGCACACACACTATCCTATACCTATGACACAGACAATTTATTTAACACTAAATCATAATCATGAGCATGCAGATAAACACATAAATACACATACAGAAGATTAATGGTGTACGGGGCAGCAGTAACAACATTAATTGTGTGTGCCGCTTTTATATCCCAAGGCTTTGCAGCCTATACTTATATTCCTTATGTTTAGCTGAACAGAAAAAAAAAATCACAGCTCTTGAAGGTCACACAATAACGTAGTCAGTTGTTCTACCTTCTGTTCTCTGATCTTAGTTAAAACTAACATATATGCCCAGGTCCTTGATACTGAAGTGCAAACTCCTAGCAGGAAATGCAATTATAATGAGTGAAAAGGTCTCAGTACAATGAGTATCTTTACAAGCATTTAGCATTGTTTATACGGCCTGCTCTGTGGCTCAGCAAAAAGATTCAGCATCTAGCATTTTCAAATTTATGAGAGATAAGGTTCATTGTTTTCAAGGAAGAGAGATTAAAAGCCACAGTGAACCCTGGACATGATGGACCTGGAATTAGGCCAAGAAGCCAGACTAGTACTGGGCATAACGGGGTAAAGAGAAATACAGCACCAAATACTGGAGAAATAGGAGCCAAATGGAGGTACTTAATACTACCAGAGAAAGTGGATTCGAAAGATAAGAGTCATCAGTCAGTTTCTGGGATTGAGTCATGGTATTGTGGCAAGAGGGAGGGGAATGAGTAAGACAAAGGACTTCACACAAAAAAAAAAAAAAAAAAAAAAAACTTCACTCCCTAGCGACACAACAGAAAAGTGTTTGCCCTGCCATCAAGTGCCGGCAAGTTTGAATTCTGATGATGCCATGGCCACCCATGACTGGAAGCCTAGAGAGTAAAACTGACTGAGCTCTCTGGGTGGGAGGGATGGCATACTCTCTCTCTCACCTGTCAATCACAGCGACACTAGCCAACTGTAAGCATTTGTGTGCTCATGTATGTGGAAGAGGGTAGACAGCCCTTTCCTCTGAGTGTGTCACGTAGCATGAAGAGCAGTTTGAAAAGATGCATTTGGCTGGCTTCACTTGTCTGGGAGAAAGCATGTTTTAGCCTCCTCCTACAAACAAGAATAGGCATGAACAGCCTTGGTCTTTCCTTGTGAAGAAGATTCCATGCCAGAGCAAAAAGCATTCACTTCTGAAACAGCACTTAATTCCTAAAAAGCAACTGTTTAAGTTTAAGCAACATCAGAGCAATTAAATGTAGGTTTTGCTTTTCAGGATGGTGTGTTTTCTGCATTACTGTGTTGCCCACATTATTTTACTGCTGTGACGGCTTTTCTTTATGGTATGGAAACATATTGCTACAACCTGGAGGTGAAAAAAGCTGCCCTTTCCAGGAATATTGACTAACAATGAATAAAACCATAGTGGTTGGCCAATCCTGGCTGTCATTTACTTGAATTAGCATTGGTAAAGAAATACTTTCATTTGACAATACAACAGACAGAAGCCAAATGCAAATCAGTAACAGGATTCTGAGCCACCACCCCCTTACCTGGGTTTGACTACTGTTTAGACCTCCCAGATCTACCCAGTGGTTGAAAAGCTGATGTCAGATTGCATTTCTCTTATCCTTTTCATTTTATCTCTCTCCAGGTCTCTACCTCCATCATGATCTCTCACCTGCCGTTTACATGTAATCGCTCCCTCTCCTCCTATCCTCTTATTTCCCAGTTTCACTCTTACTCTATTTTCGTCTCTGTGCCTTTCAATTTTTTTTCTCTCTCTCCAAGGCCAAGGAAGCCATCTCTGTTGCCAGAATGAGTGAAACGGAGTGTGAGACGGCACCATGTGCTGCGGGATCCTAATGAGCCAATACACACGCAAGCGCGTGCTCGCTCACACACACACGAATCAGCTAGGCAAACTCGTGCACACTTTTACACACATGCACACAACTGTCTGCGTCATTCACCTTCAGATTTCCGCCAAAGAGTGCAACTCTCCCATTCAGAAAACCCTCCATGGCTGCCAGCTACTTGCACACCCTAATTATTCCATACACATCCGCTCCCTCTCCATCTCCACGGGACAGCCTGCTCACTATGATACTACATGAAGCCCATTATTAACATAATAATCGACATACTATGCTGGGTACTGCAAAACATATGCACATTACAGCCAATGTTAATCCAATGGCAGGTTGTGCTAAGGTTACGAACCTGCTCGGGCAATGAGCTCAAACACAACTCAATTAAGTATTCAAACAACTGGCATGCCATCTATTAGACAGTGTCTGCCTGAGGCTCCAACATCAGCCAAGCAATGCATTCATTTTATTATTCCCCCCTTTTCTTCCACTTTAAGATCCATTAGAGGCACAAAGCAGCTCAAGTGGCTAAAGACAACATCAAGGCCCAAAGGGAGAGGGGTGCATTCGACCAAGATTTCAGTGCCAAATGAATGGAGAACAATGGTGGTCTAAATTAGCAATCCTAAATCAATCATTGGACAATGAGAGTGACGTGAAGGTTTATATGCTGAGCATATAGCTGGTTGATTTGCACGATATGAGCCCAAGTCCATTCATTCCAAAGGGAAATTGTTTCTTCTGTCTGGAGTGTTCAGTATTTATAGAATTTTGCATCTCTAGGTGTACTGTGACATTTCTGTTTAATATTCTTTATGAGCTCTACCTTTTCTTACACACTAGGCAGTAGCAAAAGACAGAGAAGTACGAAGTTTGTGGGTTGGAAGTCTCAAAATGTTAAGCTAATCACAAGGAAGCATTACAGCATGTGTCAAACAGCCTGCATTGAGATATGTCTTGTATCATTGTCTAGCGTCCAATACTTTGTGATACTATGTGACATAAGCCTAGTGTATGTTGTGAAGCTAATGAACAGATGACACAAAAAGACAGCAATCTGGACATATTTTATGATTAATGAACAAACAAAGCAGACTGTAAAGTGTGCTCTGCAGAAATATCAAGAGGAGGAAGCTTCTTTCTAATACACAAATAACCCAAGAAAACATCTTACAGCATTTAAACATTATCTCTAACAGAAAGTGCAGGGTGGCCGACATGAGCATGCAGAGCAGTATCAGCAAGCATGGTTATTCAAAAGAGCACAAATTGAGACTTGAATTGCATGCACACAAAGGTATTCATGCACATGGAGCAATGAAGCGTGAAGAGAAACTATTGCACGTGAGAGCACTTCACTTCTGCGAGCACTGAGACACACATGATTGCTTTTACCAGGTTCTACACTTTGCTCATGAGTCACGGCACCTTGCACTAATTTTAATGACCACTAACTGTACTGCTATGCACACTCAGACCCGCCACTCTCACACTCTCTTCTGAAGATACTATTTCAACACCATGAAGATGTTTTATTAGGTTACTAATGCGGTAGGATCATCTTTTGCACAAAAAAACATAAAAACAAGAAATACAGGAAGATGAACAAGTATTATTGAGCTCAAATGCATATTAAGAATAATATAGCAAATATGACTCTAAGCTGGCTAACTAGAGACCCATTTGTGAAAACAAGTGAAAAAACTTTATCAGGACATAATCCAGATACAATACGAACGAAATATCCAAGTGCAAAAGACATCATTATTTGAATTTGTTTTAAAACTGATCTGTTTGAATTCGGCCAAATGTCCGCTGCACTGACTGTCATTCGATATTGCAGTGTGTGGGGATTGCCAAAACCACACAAATTTCATTTTGAACTTTTAGAAAAATCAGATGGGTTTCTGAAATGAAACACAACTAAACGCCTATGTTTAAACTTGAGGACAATAACAAGATTAACAGAATGTTGTAAAAACAGCATGTAATAGGCCAGGTTACTCAAGCTGTGGCAATAATATAGAGTGTCTCTATGATATTTCTTCATCATCATCCTGTCATTACTGGCACAAATGGGGAAAACGTCTGTATAGGCAAAGCCGGAATGTGACTAATGGTATTGCACACTATGTGCTCACTCTGACAGACCTACAAAGCCTGAGAGTCAAAAATGCTTTAACAGAGAAATTCAGGTTACACAGTAGGGTTACAGTCGACTTGGAAGCAAGTCAGAGATCTAAATAAGTGAGGTAGAAAGGAAAAGAAAGATGTTTCTCACTGATAATAGAGAGAAAGGGAGAAAGAGAGACTTCTTAGAGCCTTCCTTTACTCCCTCAGGTGAGCGCTAGATAGTGTGTTTGTGTAATAGCAGATTATATTTGTATATGCTTATAGTATTTGCGAGGGTATAATAAGGAGCAAAGAACACACACACACACACACACACAGCTTGAAGCACTAATTTTTTCTCTCTTGCTGTCCTTAAAAGTTTTGTCTCACTACGTACTCTCTCTGTCCTGTGACTCCTAGACTACCTCCAGTGGCATCCTGCATACTGATCATCTAACACACACACACACACACACACACACACACACACACACTGCAAGTAAAATTCCCTAGACAAATCATCATAATGCCCAAAGCAGCTAAGCCATCATTCACTCCGTCCTGAAAATGTCCCTCCTATCTATCTTTATTATGGAAATTTGAGGATATTAACTGTGACAAATGGAATGGTCAATAGTAATTTAACATGTTATTAAAAGTGTTTTAATTGAGGCATCCCAAATTAGACTAGCTGTAGCCTCAGTCCAGAGTAAAACTACCTCATCACATGACGACACAGCCGATCTCTGAGTCGCTTGTGTACAACTTGGCTAATGTGTATGCAGCAAACACCCCATTTTTAACTACCACCTACACAGCAATTATCTCTGCACATGCACAGTGATCAGCACACACCCCGTGACCACCTTATCACGCACACACACCTGATTGGCCATAGCAGAAATAGTAGTCAGGGATGGACACATTTCTAAATGCATATAGAGTTACACTCCTATTAACCTGCATGCGTAAATACCGCATAATTACGCTCAAATGAAATTAATGAAGCTAGTCCAAGTTATCAAGAAAAAGAATAATTAAGCAAATAAATTTGTCTTAAAATAAAAAAAGTTTCTGCCTGAAGATGAAAGAATGACAGGACTTATAATGGGCAGTGGCCTCATGAAGACAGATTTTTCACTACATTAAAAATCCAGAAAGGTTTTAAAGCATGTATTGAGAGAAATGTTGTGCAATTGGGTTGCAAAACAAAAGCCAAAGCTTTTGGGGTCAAGTCAGAAGGTTCTGTTATGATTCTTCACTGCAGTAAGTCAGTGGGTCAGTGAGGACAAAATGTCAAAGAAGGTCCTCACAATGCATGATTTTAGCTTTCTGTGAACGAACACTGCCTTTCTTACGGACAACATTTAACAGAGTGAGGTGAACACAAATTTCCATGCAAACCTTAGTGTCCACTGAGTTCAACACCCGAAGAGAGTTATCATCCGGGTTTTTGATGTAGCATTTACTAAAACAGACATATTAAGTAGACTAAAATAGACATATTAAGGCACAGCATGCCTCAAATCTACCTGTATGGTTGGAGAACTGTACAGAGTTGATGGAGTCCACTTCAAAGCCCATCACCTGTAACATAAAAGACTGTATAAGATAAACTGTAAAAAAAAGATTAATCATTGAACTGAAAAATCCCACCATGGTTAATAAACCAGGCTGACATTCAAAACTCAAATTCCACTGCAAATTTCGACCAAAATCTTACAACATTTCCTGACTTAGTCATTGCCAAATAGCATCCACTAGCTAGTTCTAGTACTAGCTGTCTTTTTATTAACTACATCTTTACAAACTGCTGCTCAAGCAACATAACAGATAATATGCTTGGAGATAATAGGCTTTAACTGCACAATTCCGTATACAGGGGTTAACAGACACTGAGGATTGTCAAGCATTGCTCTGACTGACATCCTCCTAATTAGAAGATCAGTGCCAATTATACTGCCTTGACAGTCGCATCATTCGAATTGAATCTAGCAGCCCCTTTTTGACCTGCTGCTCATGCTACATCACGGGGCAGCTGAACACTCAGAGGAAAGCACTATTTGCCCTCTTCCGCATACGAGAGCTCAGAGACACCCACGATTTTTCAGTGTCCTTGTGGCTGACAGGGGGAAAGCGTAACCATATCCTTTCCACCCAGAGAGCACGGTCAGTTTTACTCTCTTGGACATCCAGCCACACATGAGCATGGCATCTTCTCCGAAACACCTTTGTGAAACTCTGAAGCTCCATAAACTAGGTCCCTGAATCTCCTTCTTTCAGGAGATTCAATACACATCTCCAGACATGTGAATGATGCAATGCAAAAACAAAACAGTTCAACAAGTAACAATTCAATACACTTCAATTCACTACAGATCTTAAACAATTCAGTTCAGCATGACAGGATTCGATTCAGGCGCTATCCAACATGATTCAGTTCAGTTCAATTTAGGTTTTCCACCACAGGAAAGTCTAAACTGAAAGAATGTTTATCGTATCCTAACCAAGAGATGGACATGACAAAACTAGGCTAGAGTTTCCCAAAAGCAATCTCAAGCCAAATGATAGAGCGAGCATCACAATGACCACTCTCTCTCCAAGTTACAAAGGTCTTAACCTTTGCGATGCTTTTGAGGAACCCAGCCCAGAAAGATGTCCACGTGAGAAGTGTGTGTGTGTGTGTGTTTTTCTCACTGAGCTACTAGAACACTTTTTCGTGACGTCATTTGCGGTCATGTAAATCGCAGTCGCGCGCGTTTTGGCACTTGTAGCACACCATAGTCTGTTGCTCTTACAGCTGACTGAACTGAGACTGATTCAAAATCCAGTGAATCGATACACCTCCTGATCGAAGGACAGCCAGAATACAGGGTGCTCAGCTGCTCTGGTCTGCTTCTCTTCCCTCCTGTCTCTCAGGTTTTCCTACCAATTGCCTGTTTAGCTTGAAGGAATGGATCAGCGACATTAATGATGCTGGTGTCCATAATGACCGTTTGGTTGTTGGTGGCTGCCACAGGCTGAGTGATTCACACAAACCCATCACCCACAGAGATCAGCTAAAGACACGCCATTTCAATTACACTATGTTTATTCAGATCCAGCATTAGATTTTCTCAGGGTTCACAGGGAATAACCTCAGATGGATGGGACATTTTATGGAATGCATGGACACACTGGGGATTAGGCGATTTACTGGATAACTTGCTTTAATTAGATGATAAAGCATGTGTCAAACAGTTGAAATAAAGCCACGCGAAAGGCATGAAGATATTTTTACCATGTGACCTTTCCTTACTTTCCTACACCGGCTGCTACAGTGTCATTCTCGCGCATTCTGGCCAGCTGTAAGCGCGTGCATCTGGGCAAAATGTGTACATCTGACGCTTTTTTTATTATTTAAAAAAAAATGCACGAGTGTTACCTGTAAAGGGAAGGACGCAGATTTGTTCCCCACGTAGCCCCTCACTACATGACTCTGGATGGACAGCACTCGGCACTCCATGTCGCGCATAAAGTTGTTGGACAGCTCCGCGCGCTTGGCGCGACAGCACCGCGGTTTGGCCGACTGCGAGCCGCAGGACGAGCAGCCCACCGGCTCGCTTTGCTTCCAAATCGGAATCCGTGATGGCAATTTAAGAAGCCACACGCCGAACTGAAGGACATGCAACATGGAGAGACCGTCATTGGTGAGGCAGAGCCAGACCGCAACTACTCAGGCATTCTCGGCGAGCACCTAAAACTCGCTGACATCACGACGAGTAAATTGACCGTTTCCAATCCGTTTCCCCCTGGCCCGATTTTTATTTATTTATTTTTCAAAGCGTGCATTCGTCTCAGATGTCATCTCTCTTAATTATTCCATAAGGATTAATGTAGTGATTTATGACTACATATTAACACACAGTTTATTAACGGATCATACCCTGGATTTTTTTTTTTTTAGTTTTATTTGTTTGGTTGTTTATGTGAAAAAGGGCTGTTTATGCAAAAACACTTTGCTGTTCAGAAATCATAATCCAACACAACATTCAGCACTAATGCACTAAACTTATCAGAATAGGAATGTCCTGAAAAAATGCTTTTGAACCCTGTAGGAGATGCAGACAGACGCGACGCTTAATGCGGAAGTTGGGTCCTTTCTCAAAACACGTCACGTTCTGAAATCCGCCAATCACTTTGAGCGTAATTGATGACGTAAAGACAAATCTGCATGGGCTTTGACGTAACTCGCATCAGCAACATGTGTCTCTTTTCTATCATTAGAACCTGGAAATACCTTCATTGTGTTCAGTAAATTATTTTATTATATTATATGCAACAATACAACATATTTAAAAAAAATCTAACAAACAGAGGGTTCTTTAGATTGTTACATCTTTTGAATGAGGTTCAGTGTAGAATCATATAGAAGTAGAACCTATTTGCAGTCCATATTCTCTGTTCATATCATCCAAAGAACACTTGTTTGTAACCTATGCATGATATTTGGGAGTTATGCAAGAACACTGATGCAGAGAACACATAGCAGGGACAAATGAAATTCAGAAAAAAAAAACAAAAAATCTGCCTGTGGCAGGTGGTTTTGTCTTTCTACAGCCAAAAGGTACACTGGCCACTTTAATAGAAACATCTGTACCCCTATTCATTCATGCAGTTTTCCAATCATGTTGCAGCAGCACAATACATAAAATCATGCAGCTAGAGATCAAAGGCTTCAGTTAATGTTCACATCAAATTTCTGAAACCGCTGATCTTCTGGGATTTTCACACACAACCGTCTCTAGAGTTTGCACAGAATGGTGGAAAAACAAAAACAAAAAAAAATCCATTGAGAAGCAAATCCAGTGAGTTTTTGGAAAAGTCTTGTTCATGAGAGAGGTCAGAGTGATTTGAGCTGACAGAAAGGGTACAGTAACTCAAATAACAACTCTCTACCACCATGGTGAGCAGAAAAGCAACTCAGAATGCACAATATGCAGAACTTTGAGGTGGATGAGCTACAACAGCAGAAGACCACATCGGGTTCTGCTCCTGTCAGCCAAGAACAGGCGTCTGAGGCTACAGTGGGCACAGACTCACCATAAGTGGACTTTTGAAGATTGGAAAAAGACGATAGGTGTTTGGTGGCTGGTTAGTGTAAATGTGCCCTCAAAGATAAAACAATGGTCCTTCCAGTTCACTTAGATACTCTACAGTTCCTCTGCTTGTAACTACATTCACAAACAAACTACCTTTAAATGCACCACCGCAGTGATAAAACATTTATAACCTAACACCACCACTTGAGAGTGTGGTGTAGATCATGGGAGCATACAATTATAAGTACACTGAATGAAGAGACTCTTAAAATGAGATCCTGTGAACAACTCATTAGCAGGCTCTAAAACATATTGTAGCTGCATGCTTTTAACAATTCTCTCTGACAGCTGAGTCACTACAGTTCTCCCTCTCCCTCTCTCTGTCTCTGTTGTCGTGACTGCAGGAGAAGGGGATTAGAGCTACACAGAAGTCAGTTGGCACACACAGGCTGGTGAATCATCGATGCTGAGCAAAAAAGCCACTTCAGCGTCAGACTGAGAGATGGAGGAGGTCAACACGACAACATGCCTGACTATGGAGAGAAGGAGCAGCGATTTAGTGACACCTGCGGGTCAAATGATATCACTACATATATACACTAGATCAATGTAACGTATAAACACACACTGAGCACTTTATTAGAAACACCTATACATTTATGCCATTAACTAATAAGCAGATTGAGTGGCAGCAGTGCAATGCATAAAATCATGCAGCTTCAGGTAATGTAATGTAATGTAATGTAATGTAATGGGTAATGTTCACATCAACCACCAGAATGGGGGGAAAATGTGATCTCAGTGATTTTGACTGTGGCATGATTGTTGGTACCAGTAGGGCTGGTTTGAGTATTTCTATAACGGCTGATCTTCTGGGATTTTCATGCACAACAGTCAATAAAAAGTTTATTCAGAATGGTGCAATAAAGAGAAAACATCCAGTGAGCGGCAGTTTTGCGGACAAAACACCTTGCTGATGAGAGAGGTCAATGGAGAATATCCACACTGGTTCGAGCTGACAGAAAGGTTACAGTAACTCAGATAACCACTCTGTACAATTGTGGTGAGCAGAAAAACATCTCAGAATGCACAACATGTCGAACGTTGAGGCAGATGGGCTACTAGAGCAGAAGACCACCGAGTCTGCAGTGGGCACAGGCTCACCAAACCTGGACAGTTGAAGACTGGAAAAATGTAGCCTGGTCTGATGAATCTCTATTTCTGTTGAGGCACACAGATGGGAGGGTCAGAATTTGGTGCCAACAGCATGAATTCATGGACCCAACAGTCAACAGTCCAAGCTGGTGGAGGTGGTGTAATGGTGTGGGGAATGTTTTCTTGGCACACTTTGGGCCCTTTAATTCCAAGATGAGACAGGCATGAGAAAATGTCTTACTAATGCTATTATGTAGAGAAGTTTGACCAAATTTGCTAACTTGGCAATCAAATTATTTAGCTTAATTGATCATTTTTACAAAAATATGTGTTTCGCAAATATTTATGGACGGATTTCAGCTGCCCTTAGTGAGTTTTGAAAAAACAGGTTTTCAGGTTTTCTCACTGCAGGGAAACCTCTCCAAATTTCTTGTCAGTGCAACACATCGAACTTTGAGCTGGATGTTACATACAGTACATATGGATGTAGTATGATAAACATTAAGTTGAAAAATGCTGGAATTTTCCTTAAAGAGGATTACTCTTAGACTTCGGATTTTTGCCTGGTTTACTTATTAAAGCAGACTAAGCACTTACAAATCTTGAAATCATACTTCAAAAGAGATGCTACAGGACAAAATAATGCATTTTTTCATTCAGTATATACTGCTATTGCAAATGGTATTGTGTAACCATTTCCAATATCCTTATCATGATAAATCGTAACATGCCTCTTCATGATGAATTATTTATAACTAAAGTCAGCATGACTGCTGCTAAACAGGGATAAATAAAGTTTTAAAAGGAACGACCTTTGGCCTTGTGTGCTGACCTTTTCATGCTTGGCTTCTTTCGCTGGCAGGAGGCTAGTGTCCAGCTCCATCTGTAACTGCTCTGGTGTAACTGGAGTAACAAAGGCAACACATTGCCTGGAGATCTGATCCACAGCTGTAGTGGCATTACAGAGCACTGCTCACTTGATCAAATGTCTCATTGTATTACAGACGAGGTGTGGAAAGAGACAGAGATAGAGAGGGAGGGAGGGAGGAGTTTTTCAGAAAGGTAGCCAGTCGGATGGTCAGTTACCACTTATTACATTAACTTATATTCACTTTATTACTGGAATGGAATATTACTTAGCAAATTATTAGCACATGCATTTACGAAAACCTTTTGGTCTTTATTTGTGACTTGTTTTTCTTAGCAACATGACAATTTTTGGGATTGAGATCAACAAGACCTATATCAAATAGCCGTAGCCAATCTTTTGCTGAAAATGCAACTGCTCAGAGTCATTTCTTCAGTTGCCATTTTCTTCATTTGAACTTTCCTGGATCAGCTTGTTGGAGACATGGTGGGGTCATTGTGAACTTTCCATTGCATCCTGGGACAGTGTCACCTACTGAGGGTCGGAGATGAAAGGATGAGACAGAAATGATGGCTTACCTTGAAAAGAAAACTGGAGAACAACAGCAGCCTGCCACAAAGAGAGAAAACACTGTGGGCAAGGTAAGGAAAATTCGTAGTATTTGCAGTCGCTATTCTCTATCCTAACATACCTCTTGCCAAATTTTATCCCGAGTATTGCAAGAAATACATTGTCCTTGAAATAACTGAATCTCAAGTACATACAAAAGGGATATGAGTCAAAGCAAAGATGAGTCATAAGCAGGATGATGCATTTGATCTATTTGATGATGCATTCGAGAAGATGGCTTCTCCCAATTAAAAAAAAGTATCACTTAAGATAAAATTTAAATGGATAAACCTAAATAAACTTACATTTTATTTCTGTCCATAAGAATTACACACCAAATTGCACATTGGTTCATGTTCTTGTCAAACCAGAAAGTTATGGGCAAAGCTGACCTGCAAACTAACTGTTTTTTATCCACAGCAAACATTATGAAACAATATGAAATCTTGTGATTGTAATAGTAATTGTTAAAATTCATAATTAAAAATGAATTGTGGGTTTCAGCATTTACACCCACTGATCAGATTATTATTATTATCCTTTTTAATACCACAGCGCTGTTGAAATCTCGGTCCTGATTGGTCAGACGCTGTTGATTAATTTTCTATAACATTAGCGTTTCTATAGTAACATCTTACACTGGTACTTGTATGGGGGACACGCCACATAAACTGATTTAAAAATGTGTGTCATTGTTAATATAGTTTTCTGTGAGGAAATGTTTATTTTTTATTTTTGGAATGAGTCTCCAGTGTCAGTGCTTTGTAACAATCAACTTTTCTGACATGGGAAAGTCTAGTATAGAGGCTTTGCAGTTTCTTGGAAACAAGCTGTTTTTTTTTTTTTTTTTGTCTTATTAACTTCAAGAGAGGGAAAAATAAGCTGGTGAGGGAATGACTGTTTATAGCTGTTTCAGTGTAAGTGTAATAATAACAACAACTGTATATTGCGAGATTCTCAAAGCTCATATTTACAGCATAGCTGCCATTCAAAACCATGTAAGAACCTGGACCTCTGAGCTACTGGTATAAAGTGTTACGAGTCACCCATCACCCCTGCTTTCTATCTAGGCATCATATTTACAGTTGGATGAATCCAAATGGTGCTATTGACCCATTATATATATGTTGCCTACTATTAAACATGATGATGAATCAATAAAAAAAAAGACATTAGGTTTGATGAACCAAGCATTATGAGGACATTTTACAGGTCCCAGTGGTGTTGATGGTTTTCGCTTTTATTCCTTGCCATTAATACACACACCTATTCACACTTCAGACCTCTGTTAAGGAGGAGGTGGAGTCAGGTCACTTTGAGGCAGATACAGAGAGCGAGGACCTCCCGAACATCAGGACCCCCAGTGTGATCAACGTGAGCCCCTTCGGCAGTTCAGTAGGAGGCTGGGGGACCTCCAGACCACCGCAGTACTTCGACCCCAACACCCATGACCCACATGTTCCTGTTGGCTTTCCTGCTGAGGCATCAAATCCACTCCCCATCTACAAAACACACACCGTTAAGACATTTTATAATTCACACAGGACATCCATTATTAAAGTGCGGCCCTTCATCCATGGTATGTGAAGCGGACTTTTGGTACTCTTTGTACCACATCATACACTGTGGGTTATAAGCTGATTAAGTGCCCTTTGTACTTTATACTAATATTATATTATTGTTTTTGCAGTTCTATGTTCATATAGTTATATATGGATAATAAGAGGTTGTACCATTATATAGTATACCAGCTGTAATTCATTTTAAAATAAAACATTAAACTTTTGTTGACTCACACATAAAAAGAATGAAAATTGGCACATCTATCACAAGTAGTATAGACAAAATGTATGTCTGAAATGATTTTTATTTAAAATAAAAGTTAATTAATCAGTCAATTCTTTTTTTTGACAGTTATGCAATCTGTTATATGTTGCAGAATTCTGAATTTCTCTTTGTTTTCTGGCTTTAACCCATATACAGTATATTTTACATATTATACATATTTAATCATTTATTTATATGACAAACAACTTATAAGTGAGATATTATTCAATTATACGAACCATAAATAACTATAGAACTAAGCAATAATACAATATAACAAAACAAATAACTATGTATATAACTATAATAAATAACTAATAATACTAACTTGTTTTATAACACACTGTTAAGAGCAGAGTATTACTACTAGCCCGTTAGAACATGCTTCTTATTTATTAAAGTGTTGACTTATTCACACTCAGGAATATCACTACTAAACTGTTATAATCCCTGTAGCTGGGGTGATACACTCAAGTTCCAAAGGTGATTACAGACTAATTATGTACCTTATTAAAGGCACACTATTTCTACATTTCCATGTTTCCAAGATAAGAGTACCACCCTTGCAACAAGGAAAGGTACAGTTTAGTACCCTTTTTTCATGCCTAACTGGTTTTGACCCCTTATCAGATAGATTTAATTTGGTGACCTCTTCCTTTTCTTAACTCTCTGTAGGAGAAAATCTATCAGACTCTCAGTCCATGCGCTGGCCAGACATACCACGCAAGCTGCTGATGCTGCTGATAATCATTTGTTTGTTAATAGCAGTGACTCTGGTTCTAGGAATTGGTCTGGGAGGTGAGTGTGTATGGGTGTGTGTGTCTTAGTGTCATGACTTCCTGGTGTAAGACACTCTTCAGTATCTTAGCACTATAAATATTTAATAACCTACGCCCTGTGATTAAGCAGAATTGTCTGACACCTTAGGAGCAAATGGAATTTAGTTTAAAAAATAAAAAAAAAATCCCAAAGTCCTGTTTATAGTGTGACATTTCCGTATTTAAGTATGGTATTTAAATTCTGTATTCATTAGGTATATATATATTTATATATATATATATATATATATATATGTGTGTGTGTGTGTGTGTGTGTGTGTGTGTGTGTGTCTTTATATGTGTATATATTTATACAGTGTATAAATATAAATATGAGAAAAGAAAAGAAAAGTGAGTATTTCCAAGTAAATGTGATTTATTCTTGCTTTTTTCACAGTGGGTTTGAGCTGCTCAGGAAAATTCCGCTGTGTGTCTACAGCTAAGTGTATCAAGAGATCCGCTGTCTGTGATGGAGTCAAAGACTGTGGCGAGGGAGAGGATGAACTCAACTGTGGTGAGCATACACACACACACACACACACACACACACACACACACACAGTAAATGAAAGTGTTAAATTACTGGGGCTAAATTAGATGAAGCTTGATTCATGATCCCACTTACAATGTTCAAGCTTCTCCCAGTTGAATAGTAGAATAGTAAACAGTACTCTTAATTAGAATTTAAATCTTTATTAATTTGCTTTGTTAATGCATTTACCGCATTAACTTGCTCCTCAGATAAATATCTTTATGTCTCTAAAACTCTGTAAAAAGAGTAAAATCTCTGTAGGTAGGTGTCATTCAGTCCTCACATTCCTATTCCATGGTAGCGTATGTACAGTATATGCTGAACAGAATGAAAGGGGGATCAAAAAAGTAGGATTCAGTTTAGACAAGGTAAATGAGATTAGTGAAATGAATCTGCATTTGCTGTCCCTCATTAATAAGGGCTGAGTCAGTGATTTTTTTATATCAGAATACTTTTTGTAATATTTGGAAAATTAATGGTGAAGCTTAAAAAGTATTAAGCATGAAGAATAAAATATCTGCTCAGAGGAGAAACTCTGATGTCTGTGGTGCCTTGAGCTTGATAAATATAAGAAAAAAAAACACTGATGTTGACCACCAATATCCAGCAAATCAGGATAAGGAGGCATCTGTACAGTACCTACCTGTAAAATGAGAAAGCTCCATCTTGAGCTTGTGTTTTGAGGGCATGGCTTTGGAGACAATGCTGAAGGGATGGACTGTATTTTTTTTAATTTAAACTTTCCACTAAATCGCTTTCTATAACTTTAACCACAATAAGATAGTTAGAAGTGTATTGAGCCATGCAGGAAGCCCACACATACCTGCTGTCTTTTAATTACCATCATTTTTCATCTCTGTTTTCATTAGTGCGAGTGAGTGGGAGACACTCCGTCTTGCAGATTCACAGTAGGGGCATATGGAGCTCTGTGTGCTGGGAGAACTGGAGCACCAATCTGGGATTCTCTGCCTGCAAACAGCTCGGCTACAACAGGTGCAGGAGCACGTGCCAACCAGTAAAAGCCAGTGGCTCCAAGTGTAGAAAACTCCAATCTCAACTATGTATCAATGAGTTTAGAGTTTCCCAGATGAAGCCTTTTTCCTCAACATCAACCTTATTTCATGATATATAACATTTACATTTATTCATTTGGCAGATACTTTTATCCAAAGCATCATACAGTTGAACTGAGATCCAAGTGCCATGCTCAAGGGCCCAGTTAGGGACAGATTTGTAAGTCCTAGGCCCCTGGGCAGGTACCTATGCAGGGCCCCCACTGCACCCGCTAAGCATGAACTAATGAATAGAGCCCTGACTGCCACGCCCCACAATCCAACACATGTAAAATAAAATGTATACATTACTACATCTCCAATATGAGTATTTGAGCAGTATTTCTTGATGTTCTGCAGAAGGCAGTCTTAGTTTACCATATAGGAGACTGGATATAGGATATTCTTGCTTTTTTACCTCACAAGTCTCTTTTGGTTCAATTTTAGCTTGAAGTTTGTTTTTTAACCTGACCCATTAGGCAAGAAGAATGTTCTCTGGCTTCCCTTTCCCTCTTTTCATTGATACACTCAGTCTGGGTTTATGGTTATCCATGTTTATCCACGCTTTCATCCGCTTATCTAGTTCCAGTTAAAAACTCACCACTCATTGGTTATTAATGCAGACCCACACACCAATAACATTTCAGAATTTATTTCAGAGTCGGTGATTTTATATTCTTTGGCTTAGTTTCTATGTATCATGTGTGCAACAGCATAATGGACAAATCTTTCACTTCATATCTACGCTCGTCGAAGGCCCTCAGGTGGCCAGGAGCCAGGACACATGCTCAGTAAGTCCTGTCAGTTATCCGTCACTGAGCCCAGCAGTGGCTGTCTGGCAGTATTGGGATTTGGGAAAGCACAATCTTTCAAGCACTAGCTCAGACCCTTCAACCACTGAGCCACCATTGTCCTATAATTGTTACAAATAATGCAACAAACCTCTTTCCGTAATTTCAATTCAAGTGGTTTTAACGTCCTACCACTTGGGACTATTAGGACTATCAGGAAGTACGATACAAAAGGAACAAGCCACCGAACAAAATCAATCTGATAAGGGGTTTAAAGAGCAGCCATGTTCCTGCAGTTCCCATGGCGATGTTCTCATTCAGATGTGAGGATCTTCAGTCACACATCTAAACGTGAACGGAGAACAGTCGCCATTTGGTCGCATTCTGCTTTTTTTTCCATTTAGTTACATATATAACAGGGATTCCTCTGTTATACTGCCCTCTCCTCCTGTGGTTTCCCTCTGTACTGTATGTCTTGGTTTTGTGTGTCTGTGTGTGTGTGTATATGTGTGGTTCATGTGGGTGTAATACAGTCACTTCACCCCCAAAGCCCCCATTACCAGCTTCGTTAATCCTATTAAAATCAGTCTGCCATTAAATGAAGGAGAAAATCATTGCAAAAACATTCACACCAGAAATAGGTCAAAATGTTCATTTTACCCATCGACAGCCTTTCGTTCTTCTGTTCCTTTTTCGATTTTTTTTTCCAGTTTTTATTTTTCCATTTAACAATGCAGTCATGGTTCATTGCGTTTATTTTGCAGGCAGGCGTTTTGGCTCAAACACAAGCAGAAGTTTATGCGCTTCCTATTCAACCTCCTATCAAGATTAATTACAGTGCCTGAAGACAGCCGCTCATAATCACACAACTAATGAGAGTGACTGAATTGTTATGAATTGTTTTATTGCATGTGTCAATCACAGAGCAGTCAGATAGAGTTATATATAGCTGAGTGTGTGTTTTCTTCATATGCTGTATGAACATATTCACAAATGACCCTCTGCTTTTTTGCAGTTATGTGAATTCCACTTCAATCCCTCTCTCTTCTGTTGAGTCAGCCTTCACGAAAAACGTAGTGATGATTAGTTCCCGCTTTCCAATACATCATCAAACCTTCAAAATTCACAACACCTCCTTCCTCAGGTATGCCCAACCTACTACATGTTTCAACATAGCCGTAAGGCAAAGTTTACACAAGCATTAACTACACTTTACCATGCTTAGTATATGCTATTTAAGGATTAGCTACATGATCTTGAAAAATTCCCCTGTTCTTTGGAAGATTAGGTTGTCGATGTAGCACATGCTAAGAGGTGGTGCACATGTTCACCCCCCTACAGTCTCTGTACAGAGCCATATAACTAATAGCCAGTTATATACAGCAATGGGCAAAAATATGTAAAAATAATAATAATAATAAAATAAATAAATAAATAAATAAATAGTTTGATACATATTACAAAATACTCTAAATGGAAATGAAAAAACACAAATTTTGCATTTTGAAGGTTACAGAACCATATTTGTGATCAGTAGTGCCACTTCACTTGATAAAAATAATGTTAGCATACTGGTGCATGATAGCTAATGAAAACATTAATGTTAAGTGTCCTTCAAAAGCCACAATGTAATTGATTGACCCTTCACCAATGGTGGTTTGCACCAGTGGTGAAGGGTCAATCAATTAAATCATCTCTTCTAAAGTTTCTAAAGTATTACTGTACCACAAATTTGATCGAGCTTTTTTTTTTTTTTTTTTTTACAGGTACACAAGCATAGCACCTTTTCTTGCTAGCTAGCATCCCTGTAGACAGCTATCTATGATGAACAATAAAGGGCATTATCAGTCTCAATAATGTCTAATCATGCATTTTTTTTTTAAAGATTTTGGATAGAAACGAGTCGCTCAACATATTTCTACCTCATGAACTGTTCACAAACAGGTTGATAGTTTTTTGTTGAATTTTTAGCCACGAGCACCTTCTCTATAATCAAGGTGTATACTTAGGTGTATACTTATTGTTAAAAAATATTATAGGGTAGCACAGGGTTGTAACCGAATACAAATACTAGTAGAAATGAGAAAATGGGCAGATACAAGCAAAAATAATAACTGCACGAGAGGGATTTAAAAACCAGTCCTGTGCACATTTCTAACTGAGGCCAATTATGAACTCGAGTGATGTAGCTAAGGTTGAGGAGCTGTCGGATTCAGAATTCACACACCATGCTGACACTGCTGCCATTTCTACCGCAGGTTTTTTTCCCCCAGTGTTTTCTAGTGTTTCCAGGGGCAGAGTGGTAGGGCTCATATTAAATAACAAAACAAAAAAAAAAAACACTTCTGGTTTAGGCCACGCCCACTTCAGGATTAAATCTGAAGGCAGATATAGATGTTTGGAGCACTAAACAGATACAGGCACAGATAGTGTCACTGGGTTACATTCCTAATATAATTGTGTTTTTTTTTAGTAAATATATAAATATATAAATATATAAATATATATATATATATATATATATATATATATATATATATGAACTTTGTCATTTAAAAAATCTACTGTTTCTCCAGAATGGCTCAGTGCATATCTGGGTTGGTCACGGTACTTAAGTGTATAGGTGAGTTAAGTGTGTGTATGTGTGTGTGCCATTAGTGCTACTTTATTATGTGGGCGCCCCTTTAACTCCTAGGTTACAATTTAGCTGTTCATATTAAATAACTACAACAACTACAAATTATTCTGTAACCACTAAATACTAAATGCATATTATTAGTATGCAGTTCCAGACCCTCTTCACCAAGACATGTATTACTATTGTCCTATCTGTGTAGAGTGTGGTACCAGACCTGGGTTCAGGACCAGGATTGCAGAGGGAAATGTATCTCTCTCTGGGCAGTACCCATGGCAGGTCAGCTTGCAGTACCAGAACCAGTATCTCTGTGGAGGATCACTAATAACCAACCAGTGGATAGTCACTGCTGCACACTGTGTATATGGGTGAGCAACACATACACACACACACACACACACATACAAACACACACACAACCTCACACTGTAGTGCATACTTTAACCCTTTAAGGTTTTAGCTTATTATTGAATAACTATGAACTATTTTGTGGCTACAGTGATATAACCTGTAGTTAAGAGTATAAGTCTAAACTTGCTGATGAGTCGTGAGAGTTTAATAGGTTTTAATGCATGCAGTCTACCTGCTTGGATTAACTCTAATATCTAAACTCTTATAGTTGTTACTGATAATGAATCAGCAGTGTGACAAGCTATGTTACATTAAAATGAGAATACTTGACAGAATAATATATCATCTACATACACAGCAATACTTTGCACCATTGTTCTAAGAAATATTCTTCTGAGTGGCTCTACACTTCCACTCCCTACTCATATTTGCATTGTTTTCCATGTAGTTGTTGAATACTCTGCCTTATTGTTTGGAAATGTAAATACAATCATTCCTTTCTTTTCTCTCTGTGTTCTAGCTTTGCTAATCCCGCTTTCTGGACAGTTCAGGTGGGCCTCACAGACCAGCCTCTGAGTGGAGCAGCAGATCTCTCTGTGATGAAGATCTTCTTCCATAGTGCATATCATCCAGAAGGCCTTAGCTATGATATCGCTCTCATTAAACTAACACAGCCACTCACATTCAACGGTGAGAGATTGCTTCTCATTTAGGATCCTAATTAGATTCTGGTCTTGAATATGGTTACAGATCAGGATGCTTTCAGTCATCATTGCTGAACATAGCAGGCAGGAATTCACAGGGTGTTCTGTAATTGATTTGTGACTGTTGTATAATATCTCACCTTGCTCCTTTCCTGTGTAACCTATGAGTTGCTCCTTTCCTGTGTAAACCTGATCAAACCTCCAGATGGTGAGATGATGTAGTCAGGTGCAGTACCTGTTTACTTCTGTCCCTTCAGGTCAAGTACAGCCCATCTGTCTGCCTAACTATGATGAAGGGTTCAGTTCAGGATCCATGTGCTGGATATCAGGATGGGGAGCAACAAAAATAGGTGGTGAGTTCTAGTTAGTACTTCACTTTTAAGGACACTTAATAGTGTTAGGGTTCTTTCTAGGAAGCAACAAAAGAAGCAGGTGAGGATATCACTGTCTGACAGGTTCGGATAAATGACTTACCTCAAATGTAGTAAATCAGCCAAGTGCTAGTAAAGGAAATCTATCTCAGACAAAATCTTTTCCATAAATATTGGCATTTAATTCTTAGGTAATGTCATACAGTCTTATTACAGACAGAGTATTACTTACTGTGGTCTAAAACTTTTACATGGAGGCAGTCAGGTTGAAGAAACAGACCCTTTTTTTTCTTAAACATAATCTAGTGCCACTGCACTGGAAACCTGGGAGTGTATGGGAAATAATACTATAGTTCAATTCTGAACTGAACTCATAAATACAGATCAGATTAACAATGACATCAAAGCAAGTATATGAAGATTTGTGCATGTATTTAGGTCATATTTACATAATTTTCCATTTGTCCCAAATATCACAATATTTTTGGTGATATAATCACAATATTAAAATATTCTCGGTGAGATAATCCTTGTTAGCTACATTAATCCAGTAGAAGTGGATGTTGGACACCAAACCTGTTTTGGTTGCTCGACTAAATTTGGGGTAAATGGAAAATTGTGTAAATATAACTTTTTTTCCCAAACTCTTTTCTAAATCATACATAAGTGTAATTTATTGGCTTTTAATTCTCTCAAATCTTATTTATAGATTGCTTACTAGTCTAAGAAAATCAAATTTGGTGGGAATTAGGTGTATAAGCCTATTTATATACTGTATGTGTGCAGGAGAGGTGAGTGTGTCTCTACACTCTGGACTGGTTCCTCTCCTCTCTATTCGAGAGTGTGGAATCCCAGGACTTTCACCATGGAACATCTGTGCTGGGTATCTGACGGGTGGAGCGGGCACATGCCAGGTTATATATATACACACACACACATACAAAAAATTGTATGTCTTTAAAGAAAGATAAAACATAATAGAGGTTGTCCTGCAGAGTTTTCAGAGGAACTGTGGCAGGTTCTTCAAGGTGCTTGGAAAAACATACCAGCGTACCTAAGAGAACTGAAGCAGTTTTAAAGACTAAGGGTGGTTACTTTAGAATTGACTAGGTTTTTTTTTTACTGGTTACTGCTCTTTATATTCAGAGCTTTATATGTACAATTGCTTCATTTCATTATTTTTAAAGGCATCTGTCATCTGGCAAAGGTCTAGTCAAAAAGATTCTCTGGAAGCATTCCTGATTTATTGAAACATATCTGTACAATATATTACAATAACTGATCTGGATGTGCATGTTGGTAGGGGGACAGCGGTGGGCCACTGGCCTGTCAAGCCTCGGTGTGGAAGCTGGTGGGAGCAGCGAGCTGGGTTCAGGGCTGCGGAAAACTGAACAGCCCAGGAGTTTACACCAGTGTAACTTACGCTCTTCCGTGGATACACCAGACCATGGAGGTAAGACAGGAGTATGGGCTAAACACAGCTCTATAGTCCAGTAAGGAATAAAACACACAGGGGTGTGCTGATATAGGAAAACCTCAACGATGGGGTGGTGTGATGCGGCCCGACATGAAGTACAGCTACTGTTACCACCCTGAAGTTGACAATATTCCAATAACAGCATGATCCAAAGTGTTTTATTCCTCTTATGCAACAGCAATTTGCCAGTGGTAACAATTTTTAAATAACAAATGACATGTCATTTTTTAAATCATTTAATAGTTGCGTTTTATGTGTGAAAAATCTGCGAAACAAGTTAGCTCCTGTTATCACTTACATTATAACAGCTATTAACATTAATTCCCTCACTAACCTCTTTTTTTCTCTTTCGAAGTTAATAAAAAAATGTAGCTTGTCATGTTACCTCAATGCACTCTGTCCTAAAGACTTTTCATGTGTCTGAAAACTTAAAGTTACAATTTTACCTCTGACTGTTTCAAAGCGCTGACACTGGAGACTCCTTCCAAAAATTTGAAATAAACATCTCTTTACAGCAAATTTCACCATATTGATTAAAAATGAATTTTAAATTATTTTGTTACGTTCTGAATGGACGTAAAAAGCTGAACACATACTGCATTAAACCTACAATTATTACTACTAATACAGGAGCTCTGAATCTAGACACAGATCTAAGACAGTGACAGTGATTTTTTGAGTGTTTTATGGTCATATTGTTCTTGTTTCAGCCACAAGTTTAGTTTTGTTTGGCTGTCGTGATTGCAAGACAATGTATTATTACACCTCTGTTTCCTAAACAGAAGCGTCACATATATTTCCAAATACAGGTCATGTGAAGAAATACTATTGTATGCCGTAATAATAAAATATTAACTACAAAGAAAAGCAAAAGCAAAGAAAAATAACTTTTTCAATAGACAAGCTACATGAGAACAGTAGCTAAGTGTATGCCACAAGGCTGAACAGACAGATGAAAGTTGAACCTGCTTGTGGGTGTCTCAAGGGCCTTGAATGAGCCAACTTGGACAGTATGAGTTATTGCTGTCATTCATATGATGGCAGCTGAAATTGATTCTCCTTCCCCTCTTCCAAATTTATCATGCTACTCGCTCCCTGTCCCAGTTGGCCTGGCTGATGGCCTGGCTGACAGCTGCAGTTTAGTCACAACTCTTCCAAGCATAGATACTGACTTTTAATATGCTCAGTTAGTAATGGCCACTAATAGACAGAAGGAATTCATAGCTTTTAGGTGAACTACAAAAGTTCCATCCATTGGACATTTCTATTTTTAATGGGCATCCACATGGGATGGGGAATAACATTAAAACTAAAAATATTAGAACCTTGCTTTTTTTAAAAAAAAAAAAAAAAAGGGTTGTTTCAAGCCTCTCACTGTAAGTGTGCTGATCCAGGATCTGCAATAATGTTTACAATAATACTGTGTTTTTCCAATTTAATCACTTTCAACTGCATCTCCAGAGTATGAGCAATTACTACAAACAAGAATTTTGACCTTACCATGTACTGAGAATAAAACAGAAATCCTGTTTGCTCAAATTCAAAATGTCTAAGGGCAGGAAGTCTGTTTCAAATTCGTACAACAGAATCAGTCATGTCTCTGAAAAGGAAGAATCAAAGATGTATGGCTGCATTCAGAATTGGTTACTTAAGTTCAAAAGCTACATCAATATTTACATAGGGAAAGTTTCCCATATTCAGAGTCAGGTTACGCAGATACTCAGTGAATTTCCAAACATCATCTGGTCTTTATCCAGTCTTCACCTGGGCAGTTTCCATGAGCCTGTACCTACTGTAGCCCATGCGTTTCAGATTCCTGTTCTTGGCTGACAGGAGTGGAATCTGGTGTGGTCTTCTGCTGTTGTGCTCCATCTTCCTCAAGGTTTCAATGTGACGTGCATTCTGAGATGCTTTTCTGCTTACCATGGTTGTAAAGAGTAGTTATCTGAGTTATCATAGACTTCCTGTCAGCATAAAAACCAGTCTGGCCATTCTCCTCTGAACTCTCCCATCAACAAGGTGTTTTTGCTTGCAGAGCTACCACTCACTGGATGTTTTTTGCACCATTCTGTGTAAACTCCAGAGACTGTTAGGTGTGACAATCTCAGATTAGCAGTTTCTGAAAGACTTAAATGCCCACAGTTTGAAGAACAAGCTGACCAAGCACTCGACTGCTACATTTACAACTCGCTTTAAGTTAAATCATAATTTTATCCATCAAAATTTCAGTGAATAATCAGGTTAGACCTATAAGAAGTGAAGAGGTTATCTATACTGAAACATTCAATACCTCTTAGACCAAAGCCAAAACAATATGATTAACTCTTTCCTTTTTTTCCTTCCCTTAGAAAGAAGAGGAACGAACTGTTTGAGTATCATTTCTGCACGGACCACTGAATACAACTCCCATCTACATAGAAGTGTACTAGTAATCTGACATGGATTGAGAACTATTTTACAGAACTGGTGCACAATCTACACTGAGGCACAATCACACTTTAATGGTTTATGAGCATAATAGCTGTTTTGCTCTGTGCTGTCACAGATGGGTAAGCATTAGCACATGTTTAAACTACTGAAATTGTTTGAGAGAATAATACGTTATATTTATATGTTTATTTATGTATCCACAGATTTGTTTCTAATCTATTTATTTTTAAACTACTATTTTTGCACACACAGCTAAAGGCAGGATCTTAAACACTCATCAGTGTTTGTATTAGAAATAAATGACACATCTAAATGTCATTCACGACAGTGTACACAGATATTGCATCACAGTTGCTAGAAAAGAGATAAGTGAAAGTCATAAATTATGTCATTATTAGCTAGGTAGTAGCCTACTAGCTAATTAACAGTTTGGAAGAGATAGTAGTTATGAATCAATGTTTGGCTAATTCACACCAAACATGGTTCAGAAGCGATGCGGCACCTATGCTTCCATCATAAGTGTTTCAATCCACTCCAGCTATGTTAGAGAGGCGTAAAAATCGAGTCATCACATTGTCCTACTTTCAGCTATCAAGCTTGTCATACTTTAGGTTTGAATTGCGCTAGTCATTATTTTATAGCCTAGTTAATTAGCTTTCCAGGCAACCAAAACATGAAACTGGGCAAGCATATTAAATTTTATTCATATTAAAAACATACTAATCCCTGCGTAGTTAGCTAGCTAACCTCTATGCTAATGATAACTAGCATTTTGGTAACCAGCGTATATAAGGGTGAATATAGCTATAGTATGAAATTGGCAATATGGAGTCCTTACACTGGCAAAAATATATATTTTTGTAGTATTTTCTAAAACAAGATGACATTTCATAAATTTTTTCTCACAGGCATAAAAAAAGTTATTTTATGTTATTAATTAATTGCTATGCTTTAATCGGCATAGTAATATTTTAAATAGTAGAAGAGCTGACAAGCAGATGTAACTGAAACTTTTTTTTTTTTTTGCAGCTATAACATACTAAAATAAACAACGAGCAAAGGCTCTTTACTCAATTATTGAGTTTATTATAAAACAGAGAAAGGCAAACATGAGCGCGAGTGTGAAAAGCAGCTCGAGTAGCTTAAAAAGAGTTCAATTTTTAATTGAATATTTCACCTGAAAAATGTTTCTAATAATAAATGAAGGCTATTGGGGGCACATTAGCATTATGCCCATGTAGTCATACTCATTCGTTGTTAGCCAAGTCCTGTTAGCATCACATTAACATATTCAGGTGAGGTGTTCGGTGTATAAAGCTCGAAGGGAAACATGCAGCATGTGGAAACCCACCATGCAAAACTAAATGAAGTCAGATCAGCACTGATCTTTTCACCACACACGGCGACGGCTGAAAAATTAAACCACACTGTGATAAGAAAGCTTAAGAGAAAGTGGCAAAAAACGAATCAAAATCCAAAATGACACAAGAGCTCATACTTTAAAATGGATGGATTTCAGAAATTAAAATGTTAAGATTTGGCAAAATGCAGTCAAAAATCAACAACTACAACAACAACAACAACAACAATAAAAAATATCGGCTACAGTTTTAATGAACGTGATATGGAGCATACCAGGAGTGAAGGACTTTAAGAAATTCAAAACTGGCCCACTGTACTTTTTTTTTTTTCTTAATAGGTTACATTGTGCAACTTCACACACTGTCTGTAGGCCTACATGTTTTCTTTTGGAAAGTATAACAATGCTCGGAAATAATAGTGTTTTTATTTCTTTACAGCAATAAAGTACAAACCCATGCAATAAATCTTTACATACTCAAAACACTAATTGTCTCAGCTCAGTTGTGATGGAAAAATGTTCACGGAGGCCAAAATGGCAGCTTGTACGTGTTCCATTGCAATAATGGTGATAAATATAGAAATGGTGATTGTGTTCTTAAACAAAAGCCTTGATTAGATCTAACTCTTATGGACCGTTTATGATATGCATCCTGAAAAATTTTACCAGCTTCCCTTTCTTAAATATTATTTGATAAAATATACTATGGGTTTTAAGTCTGTTTTTATCACACCTTTGTCAACTTTCCCTACATCCATCACATGAATGGCCTTTTGCAGTTTAGGGGCAAGAAGGCACAACCTGGAGCTGATGGGTGCTTCCTTTTCTTGCAGCACTTCCTGTACTGAAATGCAGGAAAAGGATTCGAGCAGAATCAAAGAGAGAGGAACTGACGCAAAACAAAATCTGCCAAATAAGACATACATTATTTTTAATTTAATTTTCATGGATTTTAGATTTGCTGTTATGATTATAAGATTCTAATTATAATTTTGTCGTCATTACCTTTTTTTTGGGGGGGGGGAATGGGGGTTGGGAAGAAGAAGAAGAAAAAAAAAAGAATCATGGAACAGAAAGAGAAAGCCTCCTCTTTTCTCTCTACTCAATTCCTCTGAACACATTTAAAGGAGCAGTTTGTAATTTTTAAAAGTATTGCTAGACATATAAAAATTGTACAATCTTAGTGATACCTCCTTGGAAATACTGTGATTAGAAATACTGTGATGCAAGGGATCTCAATATGTTCTTTGTTTAAGGTTTCTCTTTACATTTTTTTCTGGCCCACTGGAACAGAGCTGCTCAGCTCTTCTCCTTCATCCTTAAAAGGCAACTCACAAGAGTCACTGTTTTCATTACAATTGCAATTCACCTCATAGGCAACAGTGGGCTCTAAAATTTCAAACTGCTCCTTTAAATAAATAATTACTCCTTAAATGATGACAGAGAGAAGAGTTTTGAGTCACAGGCTAAAGGATATAGAATGGAGGAAATATCAGTCCGAATATTGGGTTGACTCTAAAATTTCATTCAAGTCCACTTGGCCAGAAGCACAATGTAGTTGAAGGTATTTTATTATTATTGATCTGCACACGTCATCTTCTTTAGACTATGTAGAGACCTACATCAACTTGCTATCAAGCTAGGATTAATTTGCTCATTTTAAATTAGAATTTTAAATTAGATAGGTAGCTGTCATGGAGTAGTGGACAAATCCCAACTGAATAGCAAATATGTAGTAGGTGACATTAACAAGTTTACTGCACGTTTACATTTATAAACCCCGTAAGCATGTGGTTTTGAAAGGAAAAATCGACACCGGTGTGTAAAACAGTATTGTAACTCAGAGTGGGAAGTCTTAGTAATTGATTAACTGTCACTTTCAATGCGTGTTGGTTTTCATGGAGACTAAAGCTGTAGCAGAAGTGCTGGTCAGTTTAATTAGACAAAAATGAGGCCAGTTTCAGTTTGTAAAATGAAACATCTAAGGCCTTGTGTTTTTTCCTACTTATCACTATAGCAAAAGCTCTTTCTTTGTATTTTCAGGTATTAAGCTTTATCAAAATTCCCCCAAAACTGGGCCATCATATCAAAAAAAGTGACTTTTATCATCGCCAACATAACTTGTCCTTTACCAAAAACACAGCAAAACTGAGCCAAAGCAAAGGGGCACCAATTCATCAGCAGTGTAAATATAAAAATAGTTTCTTCTTCTCTGGTGCCTGAAAACAACGCAAACACAGGCATGCAAGAGACACAATCTCATCCGAGGAGATGAGGACAAGGAAAGCCAAATCATCCAGCATTGACCTATGCATTCTCTTTTCTTTTCTTTTGGCTGTTTTCAACATGGCTGTTTACAGTAATATACTAAAAAGTGCATGAGGTTTCCTTTGTGCTGCTGAACAGACAAACAAATAAACAAACAAACAAATAAAAAAAATTTTTGAAATGAAACTGATGCATATCCTCACTGTGCAAGAAACCCCATACATGTTGTACGATTGTGCTTATCATTTGCGTGTCTGCGTGTATGTGTGTGTACATGAACTGCATTTTTTGGCGTGTATGGCTTTGAGCCTTCCAATCGATTAATCATCAGGATGTTTGACAACCTGATTGTCCATAATGTGACATACAGTACATGATCATGCACTTGACTGCACAGTGAGAAAATGTCTCTCCTTCTTTCATTCTTTTTCTTTTTTTGTCTTATTCCTTCGTTTTTTTCACTTTCTTAAACAATATCTCTTTAACAATATCCTTTAATGTGTCTCTCGACATCCCTGGCAGAGTGTGTGTGCGCGTGTGTGTGCGTGTGTGTAAATCTAATTTCTCATTCCTACAGTGAGTCGCTGGTTTCCAGACCTAGCCTGGTCATGTCGGCGTGGGATAGATTGTCCTCTTCCTCTTCTTCATCATCGTCTTCATCATCCTCACTGTGGCCTCCCATCATCACTTGCTGCATGGCCAGCGTTGCTCCATCGGACGACAGCGTCTGCAGCCCGTCCTCTCCTCCTACCATACTGACTGATACCATGGTACCTGAGCACATCAACAACAATAAAATGCTGTTCTAATCAACAATAATCCAAATTGTGTGAAAATCAATAGGGCAAATTAAAGGAGTGGTTTGTAATATTAGCTTCCTTTGCTACCTGTGGGTCAAACTGCAAATGCACTGGAACCACTAATAAGCCTTCCCCCTTTGCTCCAACTGACCCCCTCTTATTTTAAAACCCCCTCTTATTCCTTATTTCCTTCTAGGGAAAGCCAATTTCAGGGCCAGAAAAATCTAAACTGTAGCCTGAAATGAAGAAACTAGCCAGACCCATTGCATGGCACTATTGTGAATCCCAGCTTTTCTAAGATTTTCTAAGATTTAGAAACTTTAAAAATTCCAAACTGCACCTTTAAAAGATTTGTATTCCATTATTTTACAATTTAATTTAGCAATTCGCTTCTTCAAGACCTCAACAACTCATTGTTAACCACCAGCTGTAAATATCACAGTGTTTATTTACTATATGATTGGACATACCATCTTCCATGGTAACTTGTTGCTGGGAGACCGAGGATGCGAGGGAGTCTGGCCAGAAGCGCTGCAGTGGACGAGTCTGTGGTGTTTTCTTCTTGTTTTTGGGTGCCTCTGATGAGCTGGCGTCCAGCATCGGCTGCAGGATCCGCCTTCGCGCATTTATGAACCTGAGAAATTAGGGATGAAGGTTTAACCAATCAGAAATGATCAGTGAGGAAAAACAAGAATAATTACAATGTTGTTGTGATTATAAACTAATCTGAAATGTCATAATGACTTTAATATAAGGGTAGAAAATTTTAATCTAAAAATATGATATTGGAGTTGCTATGTGTAGGTTTGTTTTTACATTGTTACAGAAAAAATAATTCAGTCTGTTTTCATTTAGTAGTTAAATGAAATATTTGTACTGATGGTGGATGATGATAATAATAGTGTAGTTTTATAAAATCGTGTCTGTAATAATTGTGAGGACCTTTAAGCCTTATCCTGAAGTCAGAAAAATATCATTTCGGCCTTGTGTCTCTGCTGCAATTTTAGTTCAAAGTGGGTTTGGAGATCCACTGTGAAGGAATTATTAATTTTTTTTGTCTAGAAAATAGCACGGGTGAGAACAGGACAAGATTGTCTAACGCAAAGCTCAATTTGTAATACAACAATGTTATCACTGATGTGCTTGCACAATTGGCACAAACTCATACTCACTTCACAGTGCATCAACGAGATAATTCATTATTTAAATGCGCAATAATAAATGGGACAGCATGGTATGCGGATTACAGTTTAGCTATGAGGGCATGGCACTGAAAAATCAGCCACCACAGAAAGGAAGTCTCATCTGAGAGAGCATTAGCAGTCCAGTATCAAAGCCTCTATCTATGTGTACGATAGTAATGGTGAATTTTTAAAATATATTTAAGTTACATTTTTATTTTTATTTATTTTTTTACAGAAAAATCAAATCATTAGCAGTGAAAATCCAAAGAGACCTGGCTGCATGATTTGTGCTGATTTATTTATTCCATTTGCTCCAGTGCACTGCTACTAAAGAGCTGTTTTGTTCTTGTATTTGTTGACATTGACTCACCAGTTGTTGACTTGCAGCAGGGTGAGGTTAGTCTGCAGTGCAATCTGCTTCTTCTCTTCTTCTGTAGGATATGGATGCTGAGAGACCAACATTTGTACATTTAGAATAATGTAGTCGAGTCCGTATGTCCACCTCACTCAATTTGTGGTTATCTCTAGGTGATCCCATAGACTCACCATTTTCATCGAAAGACCTTTAGCCAGTTTTTACCAATGATTTTGTTTCTGTGCTTTCTTCTCTTAATCCATATCTTCCCTCATTATTTGATTTGCATCACTGACTGAGTCAGTACAAATTTTCAGAATTTACATGGAAAAAAAAAAATCACGAAGATGAAGTTATCTAAGTTATTGAATTAGTGAAGGAAATTCCACCAACTGAACTGACCATTGGAAATTTTGTGGTCTTATGAGTATTTCTAATCGGGTGCGTACCTGAAATGACTGCCTCATTAACTCTTTTGTGTTAAAAATCGGAGCGGTGTGTGTCAGCCACAGTCTCATTAGAACAATGTCTTACTGTGAGATGACACTCCATCGCATGCCTGATCTCCTCATCACTGATGACCTTTCATTAGCTCCTCCAACCGTCTAGTCAGATGAGGGAGCTGACGTGTGTGTGGTGTACGGCCATTTGTGAATGCCTGCTTCCAGCCATCATGTGTCTGTCATCCCCTTCTCAAACCTTTCTTAACTCTCTTTCTTTCTACGCGCAGTCATGACCTACTCTGATGAGCTTTTCTTTTGTCAGATGAGTCTGGATGTGACAAAAAATTTGATTTGTTACACTGTCATGTGCAAAAAACAAAAAAACAAAAAAAAAAACCTTTAGTGTAAGCTCTTACTGCTAGCAAAAATATATTGAATATCAGCACATCTAATATTTCTTATTATGAGATTATTGTATAATTAATATAAGATTATTAAACCTAATACATATTACTTTCAAGCTTAAATTGTTTTATTGTCTTATGTCCTATTAGCAAATAATTCTTCTTCTTTGAAGAAATAAACACTTTAAATAAGCGAAATTATCACTAACATCACGATTAAAATACTCCAATAAAATACTTTAAAAAATGTAGAAACCAGAATTTAAAGAAATCCTGAGTTAATGAGGCAATGGATGTAAGTTTATAGGTTAATGGTGTCTCACTAAATAGTTCATACAAGTTTCTAGTTTCTTGCGCAACCAGATTTTTGCACCTCCACCCTCCAACCTCCTTGACTTTTTTTTTTTTACTATTTGGCTAAATATCACATTCCCAAATGAATGAGTGAACGCCTTTCCTCACCCCAATGTGCTGGAAGAGCCAAGAACGCATGACGCTGGTGGCGTGCTTGGGCAGAATGCCCCGCTTGGTCTTAGACGAGTTTTCATCTTGACTCAGGAAGCTGAGATCCTGGTTCAGCTGTAACTGGAGCTGAGAAAACACACATATGGAAACACTCAGTGGTTTAGATAGTGTGTTTACATGTCTGTACAAGTGTGTATAAGTCAAAGTGAATGTGTATACATATTAAGAATGAGGGTCTCAGACAGTACGTGAGTGAAGTCACGTATAGTCCTGTGACAGTGCTGGGACCTAATCTGGTACCATTTCAAACAAGTCGGTTCTCAATCAGCAAAAAAGGTTCAGTTCTTGCACCAAAACACTGCAGATCTGGAACTTATGCTGCATTCGACTAACACTCATAACCTCTGACTAGGAAAAAAACAAAGAAAGCGCCCCCTCAACTCAGAAAGTTTGGAAGATCTCCTCAAACCCAAACCCAAAAGTTCAGCATATGACATCATGTCAACATGGCCGCTCACACTGTCAACAGTAAATCAAATATCACTTCACTACTAGAGTTTATAGTAGTATTTACTTTAGAACAATCCATGCTTTAATGGAGATGTCCATATTTTTTCCCCACTTTTGTAGCTTGAATGCTCCAAGCTCAAAAATGACATAATTCTAAGATAAGACTTCCCACTTCTGCGTTTAGACAAACACAGAAAAAAAAAACGGTTGATGTCAGGAACTTGGGAGTGGTGTCATTTCCTTGCTGTAACAACATGACCAGCTGCAAATATATTTATGATTTCAATTAAAATGACTTGAAAAGTCCAGGAGGTTTTGTAATCTTGAGTGAAATTCAATCAGGCCATGGAGAAAACAACCATTTTACTGATCATTACACTAAACTAAAGAGATATGGCATATAATGATAATGCTATTAAAACTTTCTTATAGCAGCTCTACACTCTTATTAACTAGCTAAAAGCATAAAAACGTCTCTCGACTTGTGCATAGTCATCGTCTATGATGGTATATTTATGGTGCGTAAAAAAAATGAAGGAAAAAATGGTAAAATGTGTTCTCTGTGCAAAAAGCACAACTTGGTTGTTGTAAACTCGGTTATTATTATTTTATGCTGTGCATTATTTGATTACATAATGATTCAGGTCTTAAGCGAGTGGTTCTTCAAATAGTTTGCGGTTCCCTGATCAAGCACCTGCACTTGGACTGTGATAGTGGAAAGTTAGGTCAAATGACATTCTAACAAATTGTGCATTTCATAGTGCTTAGTCTTTTTAGTTTATAGTGAGTGTGTGTGTGTGTGTGTGTGTGTGTCACCTGTGAATTCTGGATGCGTATTGTGCCAGGTGAGAGGGCCTGGGTTACCACCTGGCCTTGTGGAGTCACAACAGTTACGGGCTGATAGACTGTGCCACCTGAGTATACACACACACACACACACACACACACACACAGAAAAATGTATCACACATCATAAAATGTCAAATGTCATAAAAATTCAGTACATGTTATGGCAGATAGTGTAACATAGTGGTGGATGAAGGACAGAATGTTGTTAAAGTAGCAGTGTGTCTGCTCAGAAGCATACCTGACACCACCTGTGTGGGGTTTACTGCCGTTACAGTAAGGCTGCCCTGTTGTAAGGCGGATGTTGGTACTACGATCCCCTGTGGACTCATAGTCCCTGGGAAAGAGCTAGGAGTCTAAGAGAACACACACAAAGAAAACCTTTTAAACACCTCAATGAATAATTATATGCTTAAACATTAAAGGGGATCTATATAATATCTATTGAATATCAGTACTGCAAATCACATTTTTTCTATTATATCTCTGAAATTACAAAACTCTGCACCTTTAAAATTAAGCACCATCTTATCTATATAGTCCTGTTTGCTGTTTAGTTTTCACACCAAAATATATTTATAACTAATAAAAATATGGTATATGCATATATGTAACATATGTTGACAGTACTGTATGTTTAAGTTCTGTCCCAATGGACTGTGTGTGTATGTGAGACTGTGCATGAGTGTGAGTGTGTGTACCTGAGCCTGCGTAGGTGAGTATGGACTGGCCGGATCAGTGCTGCTCAGTAGAGTCTCGCTGTTCATCTTAGTCTTCAGGCAGGCGATATAGCGACTGCAGAAGTCTTTACACAGGTCGCTCACTTTCTCCAGCTCTAGCAGGTGGATACGCAACACCTGAATCGCCTTCACCATCTGTTTCAAATCATTGTAAAGCACAGAGGCTCCATTAGTATAAACAGTGTAGCAGCCCACAGTGTGAGTTCATATTTCAGCCTTTGGCAGCTGTTTCAGTGATAATGTATTCTCCTACAACCTCTGAGAAAGGCCTGTAATTCCTAATTTTCTGCCCCTACACTCTGACTGCTTTCTGTCTTGTATGAGAAAAGATATTAGGATATACAATGAGAAAAATTTCTATATCGCAATACAACAGCAAATAATGACTGGGCAGTTTTATCTAATGCACAGAAATAGCCATACCCTTTCCTATTGACTAGGCACAGCAAAAGTAAATTCAGTATAATTGAAAGAAAAAAAAAAATACAGCAATAATTGTACAAATTACAATTTAGATGTATGTGCATTTAATTAATTTATTTCTAAAATAAAATGCCACAAAAACCCAAAGAAACAAATAACCACAAAATGCAGAAAAAAACTGCACATCTGTTTTCACCATGATTTTAAAATTGTCACATTGCTGTTGCACATTATACAACTTTACACATTATGTTTTAATATTCATCTGTGGGCCAATATTTGACTAAAGCCTTTGCTATCTGATGAGGCCTATTTTATATACTGATTATGTAGCAATTTTTTGTCCCTTCATCCATTTCACTCAGTCAAAATGTCACTCTTTGAATGAATGGTATAACTGTCAGGTATAGGTTATATCATTTAAATTTCAGTGTATTTGCCTGGTACTGCCCAGTTTAATTCAAAGGCACTTCCAGGCTCTGAGATAATAAATAACCCCACTGCAGAACAAGGGTGGATATTAGACACCTGACTGCGTCCTGAACACTGAAATGCACTTCCACAAGCGCTGTAAGCTAACAGGCCCTTAACATCCCATCAGAGACCCTGTATAATTAATTTATGCAGGAGAAATGATGTCCAGCTGATAGTGACGTGGCATAACTAGACATGGCTTTTCTTATTTTTACTTTAGAAGTTCTCATTAGTGCTGCATGATATGGACAAAAAATAGCATGATTACAAGATTGAACTGTATTATTTCAACCACAATTCATCACAACCACAAGTCCAATATTGCAGGATTAATAAATGATACATTGTGTAGCTTTTAGTTCTCAATAAAGAGAAACTAGTGGGACAGATGGAGGGTAATGAAGACTCCTCACCAGGCTGTCGAGCTCAGGGTCCTCGCTGAAGAAGGACTTGCTCTCCTTATCCTGACTCCGCACAAAGTTCTGGATGTCCATGTCGAAGCTGGCCGACGTCACACACTCGGAGCGCTGCGTGGACTGCTCACACTTCTCAAACAAAAGTGCCAGCAAGGGGAACAGGGGGTGCCTGTCTCACACATACACACACACACGTGTGTCTAAAAGTAAACTGAAAATGATTACATAGAGTGAGAGAAAGAGAAAGTGAGACAAGAGGGCTTTACCTGTAGATGGCGGCTTTTTGGGCCTCCATGGGTGTCTGGGGGTCGGCTGGCACCGGGCCGCTCTCCTCCTCCTCCTCCTCTCTTTCCTCTTCCTCCTCCAATCTTTCATCTGTCTCTCCCACTGAGTGCTCCTCCTCCTGCATCTAGACAGACAGACAGAGAGACAGAGAGAGAGAGCGAGAGAGAGAGAGAGAGAAAGTGAGAAAGTGAGAGAAAGGAGATGTGGGACAAATTCAGCTGTAGTACTGTGTTGGATGACGTGTGATGATGCTAGCAGTTCATCCAGTTGCTAGTTCTTGTAAAAGAAAACACAGCACATCTTTCATCCGCAAAACTGGAAGGAGAAAAAGGCAGAACAAAAGGGGGTGCTTATGTTCAAGGATAAGAGCCTAAGGGGGGACATGAGGTTTACACACACACACACACCAATTTTTTACTAGCCATTTATATTTAATCATTTGACAGATGCTTTTTTCTGAAGTGATTTAATCCATTTATCCAAATATATAGTTGAGTAGTTAAGGGTTATGGGTCTTGATTTTAAGGGATTTGAAGGATCCAACTATTCAGTTTGTGAATTTAAACCCACAACCTTGTGGTCACTTACATAGAACATTGAGTCTTGTGTGTTCATGGGCCTAATTCCTGGCAAATTTCTAATTGTCTGATACTTTTTTGTTATAATCCTAATTGTGCTTAATGGTATTTTAACTGCTTTTGTATTGTTAAACAACCGTCTGTCTCATTTGTGTTGAAACCATGTTAATGGTTTACAAAGGAATTTTACATGTGTGTAACCTCATATTTATACCCCAGGGAATTGAACATGTTTAAAGACAACAAGTTCTTCCAAACTGAGAGTAAATGAACTTTTTTTTTATGACAAATGACAATTTGCATTTTATTTAAAATGTGCCTTAATCATTTTGAGAAAATATTATTTATTTTAAAAAATTGCTGAAGGGAAATCTTTAATTATTGTATGTAAAGTTTATTTTATACAATTTATGCTCATTTTTAAGAAGGGTGCCAATAATTGTGGAGCGCACAATAGCTCTGAGGACCTCTTTGGATAAGGACACTCATATGATGCTTGCAAGCAATGCACAAAAATCTGTATGGTTAAATCTGAACATAAATATATAACTGTAGATGCTTCACACTAAAACACAAACATCATAAATAAATATCATTAAAATAAATAAATAAATAAAATAAGTACATCCAATAAGGACCCAATAGAGGATCATGAATGAAAAGCTGCTTTGTTTTGTACAGTTACATGGGATGAGAGCAGAGAATGGCCCTTTTCAGAGCAAGCTTTTGTTTAAAGTCCTTGATTGTAATCTGGCAAATGTTAGTTAAGGATAGTTTACAGTGTGGTTCCACTTAATATCTGAAAACTGACATAAGCAGCTAAGCATTTCCTTAGGATACTGATTTATTAGTTTTAATATTCTGTCTTGACTGTATGATTATCTAACCTAAATACTGTGCAATGTCAAATTGCTGAGACTTAACTGTACACTACAATCAAAACAAATCCTGTTAGTAATTCAGTAATTCAAGGCACAATGTGTTATACACAGTATATATTATGTGCCGTGATGTCAAAATTAACTTGTCTGTAATCATACAAGTGAAATCTGTAATGTTGTTTTTAATATTATTTATAAGGCAGAAAAAAAATCCACATCTGAATGATTTAGGAGTGTTTTATTTTCAGTCGCCTACATGCGTATGTCTATTGAAAGAGGGATTTAAGTTAACGTATGAGAATTACAGCATACTGTATTCTGAAATGCTCAAATTATGTATAGTTTTTTGTTAAATATTAAAAAAAAAATAAAAGTGATTTTAGGTATAAACTGTAAATTTGAATCTGAATCACTGATGAGTAATAGTACACTGCAATACAAAGTTCTACAATGCCATTATATTACATATTATATATTATACACCTGTACACCCGCTCATTCATGCAATTATCCAATTAGCCAATCATGTGGCAGCAGCACAATGCATACAATCAGATACAGGTTTGAAAAAATGTCGCTTGGTCTTTTTCCAGTCTTCAACTGTCCAGTTTTAGTGAGTCTGTGTCCACTGTAGCCTCAGATTCCTGTTCTTGGCTGACAGGAGTGGAACACCTTAAGGGTTGACATGTTGTGTGTTCTGAGATGCTTTTCTGCTCACCATGGTTGTAAAGAGTGGTTATTTGAGTTACTGTAGACTTCCTGTCAGCTCGAGTCTGGCCATTCTCCTCTGACCTCTCTCATCAACAAGGCGTTTCCGCACACAGAACTACCACTCACTAGATGTTTTTGGTTTTTGCACCATTCTGTGTAAACTCTAGAGACTATTTTGCATAAAAATCCCAGGAGATCGGCAGTTTCTGAAATACTCAACCATGCCACAGTTAAAGTCACTAAGATCACAATTATTCCCCATTCTGATATTTGATGTGAACATTAACTGAAGCTCTTGACCTGTACCTGTAGGATTGTATGCATTGCCACATGATTGGCTGATTGGATAAATGTGCAGGAGTACACGTGTTCCTAATAAAAAAGTGAACTGCGAGTGTATACACTGTATACCCACATATACCATTAACACATTACACAAGTAACAAATACCTATGTATATATCATATGTAAAATCAATATGTGATACAGGCACATAATCTAGCTCTACTTCTAATGTTAGCTCTGTCAGCATAAAATAATAGGCTCCTTTATAATTGCATGGGTTACAGTACTCAGTGGTATCTGAGTAATTAAATATTAATTTTAAATTAAATATTAATTTTGACACTCAAAGTGAGGATTTGATTCTGTAGGTGTTCCATTTTTATAAGTGCCTGTGAAGTTCTTTCCGGATTTTCTTCCCCCCGTCAAATCACAAGTGCACACAACGAATTAGATTCAGCTAACCTGAACAGCCCAAAAAGAATATATTCCTAAAATGTGCTCACTCGAGCATCATTGTTCATGTTATTGAACAGCATGACATGATCGCCCGATCAAAACCTTCAGTAAAACATGGTGAAATCATGCACTCTCTGTGTCTGTCTCCGTCTCTCATATAAACTCAGGCCCATGTGATTGAAGGCATGTGACAGGGAGTAACAATGGCTTTGATTGAAAGAAGAGTTATAAATACTGTTTTGTGAGTTGTGAAAAATCTCGAGTTAGCCTTGCATGTCCTTATTTTTTTCATCGCTGACCACAGTGGTTGGAATTCCCTAATTATTCCCATAATTCTCATAATTAATGCCCTAAAAGTATTTCCAAGGATCTCTAAATATCTCTAAATATGAGAAAAATGTCAGGGTGAATTATTTCAAGTGAACAAGGAATCCTAAAGCAATTTTTGTACTCCATAAAAAGTAAACTACATATACTGTATCTCATACTATGTAAATAAAGTAAATAAAACCAAAATTTTTTAGTTGATATGTGTTGTCATTTATTATTTCTCCTCACATGCAGACCTCCTGCTAAGCCTCAGCATTTCTACTGGAACATGACTATTGTAAAATACCAAAAAATACAGAACAATCCTGTTGTATTGTCATGTTGCCATACGTTAGCCTGTGTTGGAATATTCCCCGGGCCAGATGATTATTTTAATAGCTACACACTAGCACTGAATTCATCTCAGTTGCTCTTGATAAAAGTCTGATTCAAAAATGCAAGGGAAGAGTGAGCCTTGATTCTCACTCTTTAAAAAAGCTTCAGCTAATTCTGGCTGGTGGACTAGCTATGCTAAATTGCCTCTAGGTGTGAATGAGTGTGTGAATGTGTGTGTGTGTGTGTGTGTGTGTGTGTGTGTGATGCCCTGTGATGGACTGGCATCTCATTCAGGGTGTACTCCAGATCCACCACAATGCTGATCAGGATAAAGAAGTTACTTTGTTTTGGTTTTACTTTATTTATTTGTTGTTTTTTTATGATTGCCATTGTTCTTATTGTTGCTCAGGACTATAAACATGTAAGTCCTGAGCAACAATAACATGATGTTAAATCATGTAAGTTTACATTTACACGATCAAGAATATTACTGTGCAACAGAGCTTTTGTTTTTGTGGTATTTACTGTACAGTTATTGTACAGTTTATTGTCTGTATTGAATGCATTTGTTGACATTTGCACTGTCTGTCACTGTGTTAATCTTGTCTCACATTGTTTCGGGTTAACTGTAGCACCGTGTCTGAGGGGAATATATTCTGTTCCTAACATTTCATCTGTCTGTGATGAGGGGAATGAAAACAAAGCCTACCTGACTTGTATTGTTTTATTCTTTGCTCATTTGGTATCTTTTATCTTTTTTGAGATTTTGGACTTAAAATGAAAACTGTTTGTTATTATTATTATTATTATTATTAGCAGCCGTGGTGATGGATGTAAAGCATTTTGAGATTTTGGACTTAATGAAAACTGTTTATTATTATTATTATTATTATTATTAGCAGCAGCAGCAGCAGCAGTGGTGATGGAGGTAAAGCATTTTGAGATTTTGGACTTGAAATGAAAACTGTTTATTATTATTATTATTACTATTATTATTATGAGTATTATTATGATTATTATTATCAGCAGCAGCAGCAGCAGTGGTGATGATGGAGGTATGCTGCTCCTCACCTGTTGATTCTCCTGAAACTCCTCCATGGACACCGACGATGGCGACGTCATCATAGTTACTGTTGCTGCTGGCAACGCTGGAGCATTCTAGCGCCAGACTTCACAACTGCACACACACAGGCGTTTTCCATTATCCACATCAACCACGCTTTATTTTTAGTGGTTTCACCCACTCATTTCAGGCAATAAATGACCAAAGTCATGAGAAAAGGTTACATTTCAGCACAGTTAGCTTCATAAGCCTGTGACTCGAGCTTCTAAATGCATTTCTAAATGTAGCACACGGCGTGTTAGTGAAACATAAGATGGGGGCTTGAAGGGTCACTGAACTCACAGGAACCAAGGGGAGAAGACAGAAGGGCTGGTTTTATTTTTGTAAAGCAGTTTTGGTGTAATTATTCCACAGACGAATATATATATTTTTAAATAATCATAATAATAAACACTGGCTACATTAGGAAACTGCTTTAGTGTGTCTTCACTGCAGTAGCGCAGTTAGCAAGGCTGCTCTAAAGCCGAGTATCAACCGAAACTACTTTATTTTCTACCATTTTACAAACTAAATTCTTCAAACTGATATTAGAGTAAGCAAAATATCAATTTAGCAGCATTTTAGATCGTAAACAACTCAACAACGTGCTACATATCCGTTAGGTATTTCCCTTTCTTCTGTAACACCAGAGCCGCCATGTTTCTCCTGAACATGTTTATGGCCAGTGCGTACTACTCTACTACACAGTATGCCACAACACACCGCACTCCCTCAGGAGCCTACTATTCTAACGTACTGTTTAGTAGGGTAGTATGCGGGTTTGGACGTAGCGTTAAAACAACAAAAAAAAAAGAAAAAAAAAGAGGTTATCCAACAGTTTATTTTTATTTTTTTAAAAATGGAAACCTGTTCTATAGGCTAATGGTTCGTATCGGATTGTTATAGTTACTTAAATATTTTGGACTGATAAAATATATATTTTAAAATAAAAACCGTTAAAAAAATAAAAGTCATCCGTTCCGCATGAGAAAACATTCTCGACTAGTTGTAAACAAAATATCGGCTGTTTCGCTCTGCTCCTTTAACTGGAATAAAAGCCTGCCCATTGCCTATCAATCAAACGCAGGGACTGCGGAGTATCCCTCCCTACAGGCTAGCGCCATTCGCACTTCCACTGAGAAGCATTTAAAAAAAAAAAAAAAAAAAAAAAAAAAAAAAAAAAAAGCTGGGCCTTGCTCGCTATGCTCTCGTCCTTCGTCAGCGCAGAAAATCGCTGCCGAAACAGCGCCATGGTATTTTCCGCTCTAACACCGGAGTAAAAGCGAACCCTCGGCACCCGTCTCCCCTCGGCTAGCCGCCTTACTATGCACGCGCCTGGAGCATTTACAGCGCGAAGCCCAGATTGCCTGATTGATAGGGAGTAAAAAAAGAAGATTTTGAGTGACAGCTTACCTTAGTGCCAATCTTCGTCACAATGACAAGCGGCTGCAGCAATCGGGACCCGCAGTTGTTGCATTGCGTCACCACGCAAGGCACGCAGGCCACTCAGCTCATGAATATTCATGATGTGGGAGGAGACACTGCGCCTCGCGGAAAAAAAGGTTCTCGCCCCCAGAGAGCGCGCACTATTCTGCAGGGAGTGTGGATACTGGAGTGTTCACAGAGATCAAAAGTTTGTACACCCTTTGAGAATTCCAAATAAATTGCATTGAGATTTTTTTTAACCAGCAAGTGTGGTTGGTGGATTGGTTTAGGTTTCAGACAGTTTTTTTTTTTTTTTTAATTTATGTAACAAGACAGTCATGAAAGGGGAAAAAAGGTATTAATAATGAAAAAAATAAAAATGTTAGCAGGTTCTGGAGTTTCTTCTTTGCCTTTGACATCTTTCAAATCCTCTAAAAAAGTACTGAGAAAGTTTCAGTTCTAATATTCATTTAAGATTCCTTCTTCATAAGATTCAGAAACAGACACAGCAGGTATAACTACCTACCAAACAGCCTTCTCCAGATCAAGCCTGGAGTCATGACACAACTTTCACTGCTTCCTTATGATCCTTTTAAAACTGATTTTTTTTTTTAACAGATTAACCCAGAAACATGGAGGATGTAAACTTTTTATTTAACTCTGTGTAGCCCAAAACAAACCTGGCAATCCATATAAGGACAGAAGAAAAACAAAATAATTCAACAAATGTATCCATTTTAATTTTTTTCTATTTTTCCCACACTATTTTTTCTGGTTGTATAGTTGGCCAGAGAGTCACAGTCACAGAGAAATCACAAAATAGTAATACAAAATGTTCAAGTATTTGTTTGTATAATAAAAATAATAATTCTTTGGAGATGAGATGCTGAAGCAGTTGACGTTTATTTGGAGTTAATTTCATCCAACACAGGCTCTGAGAAGAAAGATTTTTAAAATGTTCTACAAGTAAACACCAGCATCCACAAAATATCACAGGATTATATTATTTTAGTGACACAAAAAAATCATTCCCAACCACCTGAGAGCTTAAATCCTGGGAATGATGAGAGATCTCCATTACCATAAAGTCTTTGAAGCTTAGCTAAGTCTTCCAAAATGCTTCCTTATATTCTGGACCAACATCAAGTAGCACATCATAGGCCCTGAGGCACATGGCAAAGGAATTGGCTGTTAAGAAAACTATTAAAAAAAGAATAGATGTGCTGAATCAACAACATTCAATAAGGATGTTTTAGCATATGGTTAAAATGAATGAGACAGAAAAGGGCAGGTGTGTTTTTCCAGTTCATGCAAATATAGCTGTGTATACATGCTCTTGGCAGAGAATTCACGGATCTTAACTAAGAACAGTTTCTGTATTGGGTTCAGTTGTGCTAGAGGTACGAATGAAAATAAAATGCACTGGGTTATAAAATAGTGCCATAAGACACAAAAACCTAAAGGTTTGTAATTGTATATAACACCTCAGATACTTGAATGTGGTTAAACAAATATCAAGGCATAATGCTCAAGCACTTGAAAATGACAAAAATAGAAAACTTGAGAACTTACATGAAAATTTCCAAATACTAGACCCATTAGATCACCCAAACAGTTCATTCTTAAATTTGTGATACATATACAGTCAACATGCAGAGAATGGACATAGTGGAGACACGCTATTTCCTGTGACACATACAGAAAGAACCAAATATACACTACGTAACAAAGACATATCAGGAAAAGGTTAGTTAAAATATGGAGAAAAAGTAGGCATAAGTTACAGTGCAGATCTAAAGCAGTGCAACAACCACTACAAATATCAATAAGTGAAACCACAATGTGCAAATTAACTTGCTGTAGTTGCTGAGAATTTTGAAAACTTTATGATTTTCAGACTTAACATCATACAGCATATAATTAAAACATAAGTATTTGCGGTTTTGCCAGTTTTATCAGCCTGCCTGCAGTTTCCTGTAACAGAATGCAGCAAATGCAGCACCATTATTGTTGCGATTTGTTGTTCATCTTCTTACACAATATGTTTCTATTAATTATAAACATACTGAAAAAATTGCTACATCTTCATCTGATGGCAGATTTGGTTCATTGTGTTGCCGAATTGCTCACACATAATGATCAATTGTGACAGCTACCTTGCTACTGTTGTTGATAAAAAATAAATAAGTAGGTTTATCTAGTTTATTTGATTATTAGTTTTTCAGTGGTAAGTTGGTTTGTATAAAAAGTGAGTCATGATGTAGCAGGTCTGTTTGGTACACTTGATCATCATTAACATGTACTATGGTGTAAACATACTGGACCACAGAGAACTTGGCAAGTACCGTCTGAAACTTCCTGGACGCTGCGCTCTCCTTCTGGCTTTAGTTCACCTTCTGCTAATTCAGCGTAGGATGGATTGGATCTCATTGACCTTTTGTTAGTCCAGATGATGATACTTTGAAAAACATTCTCTGGTGTAACATCTGGACCCTTTTCTGTCGAGGCCTCCATTATTTTTGGCTGACTTGTGAATAACCGCAACTTCCTCAGGAGCAACTTCCTGAATTGCAGAATCTTTATTTGGAAACCACTGGTGATATGTTAGGTTCTGTAAAGGAAAGCCTGTATGCTGCTTCTGCAGAAGCAATTTCTACTTCTGGAGTAAGTTTATGACCGACAGTCTCTTCTTTATAAGGGATCTGTGAGGAACATGTGGTGAAGAAGTCTGTAGAAGTCTGTAGAAGTCTCTGTAGTCACTGGTGATTGTAGGATGCCACAATCTTGAACAGCGGAACTAGTTACTTTTTATTATCTCCCCAGTTGCTGAAAGTTCTGGTGCAAGACCCTGGGTTTTGGAATTTTTTACTTCTGAGGTGGTCAATGGGGCATGTATTCTGTGTGTACGTGTATTTGGGCCATCCGAATTTTCTACCAAAGCACCTTCTTGCATAGGCATTATATTATTTACCTCAGAAACGGAGACTGCTGTGGTGGATGTTGCATCCTTTGGAGCATAGATGATTTCTTTATCTCCAGAAGCAGGCTTCTGTAGAACCATTTATAGCAGGGGACAGATTGAGACACAGGTCAGGGACTTTGGCTGTAGTAGGAATCACAGTGCCAGCAGTTTGAAGGATGCCAAAGTAAGTCTCAGGGGCAAGAGCAGGGCCAGTTTCAGGTACTGCATGATCAGTACTTGTTATTTCATCAATGGCATTGCTGGAGAGATGTATAGTTTCTCTAATTTCTTCTAGAGAAACACTGAATGATGTAGAGACAAATGGAGACAATTCTGATGAAGTAGATTCTCTGGTGACTGAAGGTTCAGGGACTGTCTCTTCACCTTTTTTCACGTGTGATTGTTTCAAATAAATTGTCAACACATTTATTCATTGTTGCAGTGAAAGTGAGGGTGGATATGAGTGAAAGTTCAGGTGCTACTTTTATCACAGGTTTCTTGGCTGCTACAGTCTTGGAGTTTGTAGGAATAAGAGCAGTGGTGGCCGTGGAATTTGATGCAGTCTGTGTGGCAGCTTTCAAAGCAACTTCTTCAATTACCAACTGCTGACTCTCTTTAGCCTTACAGGCCCTTTGCAGTAACAGATTGCCAATATCAATTAATGGGCTTTGCCTTCTCTAGAGTGAATCCTGATGCCCTACTTCTAGCTGTAGATCACTCATCACTTGGAAATCACATGGAGAGCCTAAAGATACACGAGACTACTGTGGATGGTACTTGAAAACCATGAAGATGGCACGGACTGCAATTGATACAAAAGTTTTGCTACGATGGCTTAGGACTACAATTACTATGACAGCCTGAGGACTGCAATCGCCATAAACGGTTTTGCACTCCATCAGTGAACAGTTGATATTCAACAAAGTAGATTTCATGTGAAAACTCTAATGAATTCCTGGTTACACAAATGCACTTTTTGACCATGTAGTACACAGTCATAGAAGGGAATTATTTATAATCGCACTATCTGGTGTCACCCAGATGAGGATGGGTTCCCTTTTGAGTCTGGTTCCTCTCGAGGTTTCTTCCTCATATCGTCTCAGGGAGATTTTCTTTGCAACCATCGCCTCTGTCCTGCTCATTAGGGATCAATTTCTAAATTTAAAATGTATATCCTGAATTCATATATTTCTGTAAAGCTGCTTTGTGACATTGGCCATTGTTAAAAGCGCTATACAATAGTATAGTATAAATTAAACTATAAGACACTATCTTTAAGATGTTTAGATGATGAACTCTGTGGTAGAGGACCGCTAGAGACGTGTGAACTGGAGAAACAGGACCACTCCTCAATGGTTCCGCTTTCCCCCAAAACGTATTAATATCAGGAGAAGAGAATAAGCTCCTGCCATGTGTACTAAAGTGCCAGAACTTTTAAAGCATGAAAGAGAAGATACATTAGCTGCAAATGAAGGATATAAAATGGCAGCATTGTGAATGAAGCATAAAGCACAAGACTTGTAACCAGAGGCAGTCAGCTGAGGTAAGTAACTACTACACGTGTACCTCTTTTCTCTGCACTTGCTTCATTTAACTTCTTGCCTATTTAACTAAAACTAAACGTGTTCCTGTCAGTCCCCTTTCTGATTTAATTACACGCTGTAATCTTTCAAAGATTTTACACAAAACATTAGGTGTTGTAGTACGGTTTTCGTGACACACCCCCAAAACCTTTCTATAGAACTGAGGCACAGGCTGAATCCTAAATGCAGAGATGGTGCACTATAGAGGTGGTAGAAGGCATTATTTTATCATAACATGTAGTGCACATGGATAGGGAATAGAGCGAAATTTGGGATTCAACCACAACAGCGCAAAAATGTTATGTGCCAGTTTACAATAATCTTCTCAGTTTATTTATTCTTTCTTATTAAACTACTCACTTAGCAAGGCACCTTGGAACAACGTTTAATGACGGAATAAAATACGACGGGGCACGCTGTCATAGGAAAATGATTAACGACAGGGTGGTGTGATGTGGCCTGAAGCACTACCACCCCGAAGTTCATTATTTTCCCATAACAGCACTTCCAGAAGCGTTTTATTCCTCTTATACCACAGAGATTTGTCAAATATTACCATTTTTTTAATTTATTGAATAATTTCATAATAATTTTAACCATTTATTGTTGCATATACTCTAACATTATTGTAGAAGGTGAATTAAGTTCCTGTAATCACTTTTGTTATACCGGCTTGAAACTGGTGTTCCCTCATCGGCCTCTCTTCTTCCTCTCTCTCTTGAGGTTAATAAGACAACAACAACAACAAAAAATAGCAACAACAAAAATGCTTGTCATTTATTGAGAAACCACAAAGTGTAAACTGCTGTCCCGAAGACGGTCCCATGGTGGAACACTTACTGACTGTTACAAAGCCCTGACACTGGAGACTCCTTCCATAAATGTTGAATAAATGTCTCTTATAAATGAAAGCTTCACCACATCAATGATTATACTGATTATACAAAGATTGTATGTATTTTGTAAATCTCAGGATGTGTTAAAAATCAATTTATTATTATGTTCAATTTATGTGGAGTGTCTGCTATACAAGTCGCTCTGAATGAACCATTACTACAGAGCACATAAAAATAAAGCTGTGATTTGCCTTGTAGACGGCACTGCTGTCACAGCTGCTGACAGTTATACAGTAATCAGATACGACAGGTCAACAGCACTGTGGTATAATTCCAAAATAATCAAAATAAAACCATTCAATATCAAAACAGTACTTGTTTTCTACTAGCAACAATATTGTGAGAGCACAGCGACATCACCGTTTTACATTTTTGACATGGTTAATCTTGGCATAAAGCTCTTTACTGTATGACATGGATTGTGCTATACAGAAACAGGAATAAGTATGTGCACATATACAGAAAAAAATACTTTATAGTATAGTAAAGAGCTACTTTATTTGGCCTTTATTCTTCTCTTGCTGTATAAAACACTTTGTGTTCTTGACAATCTTCAGCTGTTACATGCAGGGACATCTGATCATCATCCACTCTTCATCTGACATATTTATTGGCATGGCTGTATAACATAAACTCGACATGCCAGAGTTGTATTATTGTGCAATTTGCACTGAAGCAAATGGAGAAACTAGCAAATTACTTCTTTAAGAAAACAAAAAAACTTCTATTTTTTTCCCCACTGTTTCCAGAAACATGTTTCTTGCCTTTGGCCATGTATGAGGTTAGATGTGAAATGCTTGATATCCACCACCATGGGGAAAATCAAATGTTCCTGAATTATCCCAAGTAAGAATAATTACGTATATTAGCGCATTAATAGTAGGAAAAAAAACCAAACTGATTGTAAAAGTTTGTTTCCCTTTCCAGATGCAATATACAATCTTGCACATCATTCGTATATTTTCTCGTAATAACTTGTAAAGCAGCCTTTATAACTGCGTCCAATCTTTTTCGCAACCTCAAACCAGCTTTTGGATTCTGTCAGTCATTATATTCCATGTGCTCATGTGAACATTACGACATCACACAAACAAGAGGACACAGATGATAAATGTTTTAGACAAAACACCATGCATTCATTATTTCTTGGTCCAACTGAGCTTTAATTGCAACGTTTAAGACAATACACTGCTTCTACATTGATAACAATATGCTGTCATCAACATAATTATTCAAGTCATAATATATTATACTCCTTTCAAAGATTTAAACACAAACACATACGGTACCGTCGACTCATTGGGACTTGGTAAAAAATACAGGGGAAGAGCCTACAGGTTCATAATGTACAGAGAGAGAGAGACAGAGAGACAGAGAGAGAGAGACAGAGAGAGAGAGACAGAGAGAGACAGAGAGAGAGAGAGGGAGAGAGAGAGAGAGAGGGTTATGAGGGACAGAGAGATGCAAGGACAGGGAGAGAAAAAGGTAAAGGTAACCCTTCAATGTCCTCTAAACAAAATATTTATCACATGCACACGTCCACACACACACACACATCCACACACACACACACACACACACACACACTTGACTTTAATCTTCTCAGTTTAGTAATGCTACCATTCTCACCCATCCATCCAAACTATTCACTTTCAAATCCCAGAATGAAAATAATAATAATAACAATAATGAAATGTAGAAATATATTCTGAAGAACCAGTGCCATATTTTTGTTTTCACGAAACACAATGTGGGAGAAAATCATCTGTCCTGATCTCTGATCTCTTGAAAATACACCATTTATGCACATCACTTCTATGTAATACAACTTCCTGTATTCTCCTGCCCTGTACCACTATATTCCATTTACAGCTCAAAGAAAAGAAACACATGCACTATGAAACACACCCTGATATTTCTCATCTTTACAAATATAATCCAATTACAGTGTTAACCTCTACTGTCTAACTGCTACGCTCTAAGCAGGTCTCATCGTTTAAAGGAAGGACTGGACAGTAAAAATAATATCTGAAAAAAAAAAGGAAACACATTAGTAATACAAAATTGATAATAAATATTACTCAGTGTTAAATAGCTTACTTTGTGTAGCAAAATGAAACCCATGAAAAGGGACAATAAGACAGAAAACAATTCTGTACTCATCATTGGCTCTGCATTTACAGCATTTCAGAAGTATTTGACACTAATAGTGGAGGAACATGATGGTAAATAATGCTGGATTAGCAATAAAAGTAGCTCTAAGGATTAAAATCCAGTGGTATTTCTACAATACGTTAAAAAAAATGCTTATACATGGTTAGGAATTAACTTCAGTAATCAGTCTTGGTCACTTTGTTAATCAAATGTTCACCGCCCTTCTCGCACATTTCACCTTCAGCTCTGAAGGTCTAGGTCATTAACCACCAGGAGAACCCTTGAGGAACCTTTTTTTCTAAAGAGAACAGAGGAATAAAAAATACAGCTAGAGCTGAATATTGATGGTTAAACATCACATCATGATTGCAATCTTAATAACATTTTCCCAAAACCAGCCTGCTGATTATGTGACACCTTTTAGAATACAGATCGAAGGATAAATAAAACAGCACAACATATGGTGGCAAAATAAGACTGGAGCGTTCACGCTTTTTCTGCTGACAAACAGCCCAATACAGCAGATCTCTGGAGTCAAATATTTTGTAGTTGCATTAAAAAAAAAAAAAAAAAAATTATTATACACCATATCTATATGTGCCTTTTACGAATTGGCACAATGCTTCAGTCTTTGACTATCTCAGTGATTTGAAATTCATTCTAGAACATACCTCTCTATCATTCTAGAACTCAAATCATTTTTAAACCTACCTCTGAATTCATTTTTAGAACATGCCTCTGCATTCTAGAGCTTAATTCATTCTAGAATATGTCTCTAAGTTCTACAACTGAACTGGCAATGCCAACTACAGAGTAAAACACTCTACTGGGATATTTGCTCAAGAACAAATTGCAAAACAAATAATGTACAATATAATCCACATTTTTAAGCTCATACAGTTGAGAGAATTTGTTTGCTGTGAGCAAAATCAGCCCCTGTCATAAACCCAAGCTAGTTTTGGCCAGCATACCATTCATGTAGACAAATTCATTACGACTATGTCAATGCTCGGGCTACCATGACTGTTAAAGGAGTAATCCAGCATTTTACAACATAATATCTATCCACCAAATCTGTAGGCTGTGTAGGATTACCACAGATCAGAATTATGACACATTTCACTGTAGTGAGAAAAGGACAAAAATTAAACAAATCTCTCTTATAACGGAAGTTTAAGGGCAGCTGTTAGGTCAATAAAAGTTTATGTGAAAGACATATTTTAGGAAATCTTCACTCAAAGGTATTTGTAAATAATGCTCTACATGTATGTGTCTACATTATGTGTAAATAAGACACTAGGGGTGTAACACAATGACACTATCTGTATCTTTTTAGTTCTCCAAGTCTTTATTCCAGGGGGTCTTTTTTTTTTTTTTTTTTAAACTATGAACCTTACTACTAAGACCTCTTCAACCTCAGCTACATCCCTCCAGTTCATAACTGGCCTCCACTAGAGAGATGAGAGAGGGCTGTTTTTTTTTTTTTTTTAATGGTGTTGTTATTTATTGTGTTTGTACCTGCTCAACATACACTATTGCAAACTACAAAACAATGCAAACAACTTTTGTGAGAATTTTCTCTCAAGTCTGTTTTGTTATAAACCTTTAGTGTTAGACTCCAACAGCTGTAGTTTCGAATGTGTCATATAGTCACACATTTTACACCTAGTGCCCTTACACTTCCATTATAAGTGAGTTTTGAGTAAACAGTGTTTCTTTCTTTCTCACTACAGAGAAATGCACCAAAACGTTTGTCTGTGGAAGTCTCACACACACTACACACGCTGTGGATAGACATTACGCTGAGGAACACCGGAGTATCCCTTTAATACACATCTGTAAACCACAATATTTGTTCAAGTGAAATAAAAAAAAAAAAAAAAAAAAAAGAAACTGAAAGATTGCTTAAGACTGTTACAGCTTACTCAGAGACTAACATCCATCCCCTCGTACTTCCTCTCTCTCTAACACATTCAGACACACTCACACATATTCACACACACACACACACACACACAAGGGGGCGTGGTGTAGAGTGCTGTGGGATTGTCACATTAGGCTGGTAACACAGTACAGGAGGAAGTATGGAATCTAGGGTGGAGGAGGTCAAAGTTCACGAGGGTCAGGGTTCGTCGAATAGCTGCAGGTCGAGTCTGACCACTATCTCTCCTGTGGGGACCTCGTGTAAGAGAAGCCTCTTAGTGATCGGACCTTTCGAACCCTGATCCTTTTTAATGTCCGCCAGCCGAATCTCTGTCCTGCCCAGGAAATCTGTACACACAGAGAAAGGAAAAAAGAATTAAAGTCAAGCCTATATTAATAATGCTCATTTAAAAAAAAAAATAAAAATTCATTAGACATGGAACCAATCTGACACTCAGTATCAGTATCAGACCAACAGCAGCAAAAAAATGGTGGATCAGATATCAGATGTTGTAACACATGCAAAGATTGGGACTGGATTTGGAAATGAAATTTACTTTTGGAATTGGAAATATTTACATATTAAGAGACTTGACTGTTTTTTCTTTTGTTAGGATTGATTTTATTATATTTATACTTGTGTATTTACAATGTAAGTGATTTTTGCGTGAAAGAGTTTAACTCTGAAGTGCTTCAGTTAAAAGAAATATTTTAAAGCTTAGTAGATTTTTAAAAACACAATATTGGATGGGTATCGGTATCGGAAAAGTGATATTGTGTCCTCTCTAATAAAAATGTTTATTAATTATAATGTAACAACACTATATTCAAATGTTTACAATTCCATGCTTTAATATTACTTATCTAATGTGATTCATTCCTTGGTGCATGAAAAGTTCTCTAAATTCTAGTAAAAGAAAACAACAACTTATATATATAGTAAAGAGGAAGCTTTTTTGTTATTCCGCCTCAATGTTGGATGATGTTTAAATGAACAAATTATTCCTATTTGAAGAGGAGTTAAAGCTGGATCATGTTAGGTATATTTGTGTGGCTCACCATCAGGTGAGAATTGGTCCCTCTCGAACACGGTTACACACAGCACATCCTGTTCCAGGTCTTTGATGAAAAACTGGCAGTTCGAGTTCCACTTGGGGTTCAGTGTGTCCTGCATTGTCTTAGTGATGTGACACTGTGAGCCCATTGTCACCTCACAGTATGGATTACTCTTACCTACACACACACACACACACACACACACATTACACAAACAGCACCAAAGCATTTAAAAAAAATAAAAAATAAATAAAATAAAATAAAATAAAAAAATAAAATTCCAGAGCAAAAGCATTTTATGTATGTATATATGTATGTATGTATGTATGTATGTGAGAGAGAGAGAAGGAGAGAGATTCCTACCATGAGAGCGGCAGGGTTTCAACTCAATGCCTTCTACAATGTTGACCATCAGCCTACCAATGCCTGTAGCTCTCTGAGACCGCACTACACACACACACACACACACACACACACACACACACACATACACACACATACACACACATACACACACACACACACACACACACACAAAAGCAGATAAAATACAAGTAGACAGATGAAGTCTGATCTTCAATGTCAGTGTCTGATGCAATAAAAGTCTTTCGGTGAGTAGCTGGCTCAAATCTGCCTCAGTTCACCTGTATCAAAGACTTCACAATGTGGTTTAGGAGAAAGTATGATACTGTATACTGCAATTTATAAAAATTGCAAGAATACTTTTTTCCCCTTACTGCAATTTGCTATCAATCTCCGCTCCATACAGCGCCTTTCAAAGATCGAACACAAAGTTCTTTAGATGAAAATTTAGTTCCACTTTGATATTACATGTCTCAATGATGTCATATAAAGATTTTAGGTGACACAGAAGTATATTTTAGCTACAGTAGTCTTGTGGGCTCTTAATTGTAAAAATGGTTTGTGTTTTGTTATATGTCAAAATGCAGATTATTTATAATAACTTACCCAGATAAGCTTTCTCCCTTTTCTTCTTCTCTGTCTCAATAAAGAGCTCAGAGGCAGCCTTGATCTTCTGCACCCATGCGGTCCTGACAGGAACAATCCAAGATCAGATCTCAACTCATCAGCACAACACTATCAATAATAGATTCATCACTAAATGTGTAATAGCTCCATTACTGATGTCCCAATACCAAAAAAAAAAAAGCTCTAGTAATGTAGTGTAATGTATGAAAAATTACAGTGACAGAAGCATGGGAGAAAACATTACAAAGAATGACAAACTTTGGCAGAATTAGTTTTAGTTTTGTGCTTTATCATGAACTGAGCAAAATCTCAGCCTGGTTGTGTAATTTGGTATTATACATTGCAGTTCCTATACGGATTTAATAGTATGGAGTGGACTGAGGTGATAAGAGGTGCAGTGGGTGAAAGCAGGTCTGTGTGTGTACCTCTCATTGATGCTCTCTGCCCGTATGGTGTACACTCTGTCTATGTGTGATATATGAAAGATGGGCTCGTCTCCAGAGGGATCAGTAGGGAGCTTCACCAGAACCTCGTTCAGGAAGATGGGCTGTAGAGACCAACCAAAAGGTCAGTCATGGACTGGCCAGGACAACAATCATCATTAGTGTAGTAGATAGAATAGTATGGCTTTTAAACAGAGAGGGAGATAGCGGCTGATCAAACCTCAGCACCAGCAAGATGTTGGTGAGAAAAAACAGCTTGTCTGGGCTGGGATTTAAACTATTGACTTTATGTTCACTAGCATGAAAACACTGTGCTTTTAAGGGTTTGTTCTGAACATCGTAAATATCTACATTCACTACTACTAGTCTAAGCTATCATATGTTGAGCATTAGCCTTCAGAACTACAAAATGCTCCAATACTATAGAAGACATTAGCCACTGTGCAGCAGCTCCTTCAAAGGACAACTGCATGGTACAAAGTACTGGCAGGATCCCAAACCGCACCGTTTTATACATGCGATACTGCAGATGAGACTTGGCGCTGAACACTTTGTCGGAAGCCGAGGAGCCCAGTGGCCTGGTGACCTGCGTTAGAAGCAGGAAATCGTTGAAGAGGAAGCCATAGAGCTCCTTGTTGCTCTTGGCCTTGTAGAGCTTCCCACTGTGAAGGAACTTGCGAGGGCCCAGGCAGTTGGTCACCGAGTTGAATACCAGTTGCTGAAACAGACAGAATCAAAAATTATGATGAAAGTTATATATGGCTCAAATCTATGTCTTTCAGTAATTATCTCTTTCTCTCTCTCTGAGCCGATATACACACAATATAAGCCTGACATGATTTAAAAGTAAGAAAGCTGTGATCGTCTCTGCGGCCTCACACACCTCAGACAGCCCCTCACACTGCACGTGCGCTTGTATCCACTCCAGGCGGTCCGAGTTCTCCTTCTCGCGCACGCCCTCGTTCACCTGCGAGCAGAGCTCCTCGGCCTTCTCCAGAGCCTGCCGCAAGTGGCTGTGGTCCGGGTGGCTTTCCGGAGTGTTTTCCAGAATCTAATCAGGATCAGGAATCATAAACAGTAATGCAGTAATACAAAATGTAATGAGGTATATATAAAGACTTTATTTTCAAAGGAATAACAAGGCAAGAATTAGAGAGAGTAAAGTGAAGCCACAAAAAGGAGAAAAAAACCTAATGACAACTGAAAAAAAAAACTAGACAAATGCCAGGAATGATTGGAGTGATTGAAGAATAAAGATCTCTTTGTTTTATAAAGAACAAGGAGATTTTTTCTTTTTTTTTTTTTAATGAATATCACAATTTGAAATGCAGTAATTTTGTGAGTAAATCAGACACAAAGAACACTGTACAATAATGACAACAATGGTGGGCAGATTTGTTATGTTCTTTGGCTCCCAGACTCTGTGTGTACACTTACATTTTTGATGATAAGAGGGTAGCGGGTGACTCTCTGCATGGGTTTGAGCAGGAAACTAGACAAAGGCATTCCTTTACAGCGAGGATCCATGGCCAACCTCTGTAACACACAGACAGACACACTTACATTTGGTGTTTTACTGCAGATGGGCAAAATAAACCTCTTACCATAAGGCATTTGACTAATTTCTGCCACAAAGAAATGCAAATAACAAGCCAACCTGTTAGCCAGTTTGCTGTTACCTTGACAAAGTCCTTGAAGTCGGGCACCTCGTCTGTCTTCTGCTGGATGAGGGTAGCACCGTTGAGCTGACAGCTGCAGAAGCGGATGTAGGGCTGCATGTGGGGCAGTTGCGCTGTCAGTATGTCACCAATCATCTTCACAGGCATGCGCTCACCCGACATCTTCTTTCTTACCCGCAACGCCCTGCAGGAGAGAAGAGAAATTCAGATCCATCAGTATCTCCTTGTCAGTGTGAGTGAGTTTGACAAGAAACAAAAGCCTTGAAGGATGTTCAAAGTTACGCAATTCATTTTTCATGGTTCCAGTACATCACTGGGGTATCAACTCGCTGAATTTTTCAAGTGTAAACATAAGTAGATGCACCAAAATCTACATTTAATACTCTCTTAACTCTTAATTTCTGTCCTTTAACACACCTAATTCAAATAATTACTTAAGGATCAGGTGTAGTAGCTCTTCTAGAACGGAAATCACCAACCTGTTTTCGACTCTGGACTCTAAGAACCATAGTTGTACACCCCTGATGTGAGAACAAATCATTTCCATATAGAATTATGTAGATGGGAAATAAGTAATAACTAGACTCTTTTGGAGGCCTGACCTAGTGAATCATAGTGGATTTGAAATGTGAGGTTCATTAACTCAGGATGAAGCAACAGCAGAGATCATACTTCAGCAATTTGATGTTGCACATGATGAGTTCCTTCCAGTTGACAAAAATCATGGCCACCTCCTTCTCAGTCAGCAACTCCGACTCCAGCAGAGGCTTCTGGAAGGTCTGAGAGACAGACAGGTAATGAACCATTACTCTAATATTTGTATTATAAGTCATAAATACATTTGTAATTTCTTAAGGGAAATACAGGGCTGGCAAGGAGCTGGAAAAAGCAAGGAAGAAAAGAGGCAGGGTGAAAAATGGCAAGAAATAGATTGAAGAAAGGTAAGAAGAATGGGAAAGAATGGGATGAAAATTGTGGAAAAAAGAAAAAGAAGACAAAAGCGGCAAAAGAAGCAACTAAAAGGAAAGAACTGTGGAACATACAAGTAGTAAGATGAAAAAATTAAGAGGGGAAAAAAGAACAAGAACAGAGAAAGAGAAAAAAGTAATGAAAGTAAGAGTGTGATAATGGGACAATGGACTCTACAGTGCGCACCTGCGCTGTGTGCGAGCTCAATCTTTAAACTTCAAATATACAGTTTTGTAAAAATTTATCAGAACCAAAACTAGATTCCTTAATTCTCACTGAAATGCTGTTTGAGTGTGGTTCAGATTGATTATATTCCTAAACAGTGTTAGGGCAATAAAAAATAAGAGCTCTTGTAAGAGTGGCACAACAGAAAAGGGTTCGCCTAATTGTCAGGAGACTGCGAGTTGAATCCTGACGATGCCACAGACACTTGGGGCTAAAAGCCATGGGAGTAAACTGGTCAAGTTTTCTAGGAGGGAAGGGAAGGATGGCGTTCATCTCGCTACCCTGTAATGACAGTGGCTCCAGCCAATCGCAGGTGTCCATGAGCTTGTGTATGAGGAAGAGGGCAGATAGCGCTTTCCTCTGAGTGTGTTACACTGCCATGTGACGCAGCATGAGCAGCAATTCAAAAGATGTGTTTGGTTGGCTTCACATGTCTCGGAGGTAGCACGGTTCACCCTCCACGGTTGGTAGCTGTTGCATGATGGGGAGAGCTGGCTGATGAGTGGGTATTGGCAAGTGACCAAATTTTAGGAGAAACTCGGGGGTGGGGTTATAAAGAGAATCTGTAGTATGTGGAATAAGAATACAGTTGTTTCCTTCTAAGCACTGTAATTATGATGATGGATGCCATACATTTGGAAACGTTTTCAGTAATGTGAATTAAATGGGATGTCTTTTCAACTATAGTTTAGGGTGTAATTAGTGAACAGCGATGGAGAACCTTGTCTATATCCAAGTCTACCTGAGTTATTAAGAGTTTACAAGCTCATTTGCATAACTTTCAGCATCAAAGCTCTGCACACAATCCACAAAACCGTTTCTGATCTTACCTCAGTGACTAACTGCAGGTCGTTGACGTAGTTCTCCTCGGTGACAATGAGCTCGTGGATGTAACCTTGCCTTTTCCTCTCCATCGGGGTCAACATATCCAGCAGGTGGAGGTCAGCACACCCTGCAGACAGGGTAAAGGTCACTACTGTCATCTCCTCTGTGTACTGTACTGAAAACTTATATGTTAGAACTCATGCTAGACTGAATTCAAAATGTACACTGAGCAAATATTTAGCTCCCAGTTCTTACTCCCATTCAGATACAGCAATAATACACATGTATTACATGGTTTAAAGGTGAAATACAAAATTATATAAGTGCTTACAATATAATTAATAGAGATATACAACAGAGCACATGCTGTGAATTAAACACCACAGTTAAAGTAGAATAAAGAAAGTACACAAGTGCACCATTGCCATGGAGTTCTTTAATGGTTACACGTTATTTTCTATAAACATAACATGCCACTTTTATTAAAGCTAAGGATCGGATATGATTTTCAGGTGTACATTCATTTTATTTACTTCTTTCATAAAATGCTGCATTAACCAAGTGCAACGGTTTTGGATTTATTGTCTGAGTATCCAAACCAAAGCAGAAAAAAAAAAAACTGTAATGGATTTCATGTACATATACAGTATGACAGATAGTGAAATCGTATGAGAAGCCTGTTGTGCTTCCAGAGTCCATGTCCACTCAGGTGTACCAAAAAAAACCCAAAACAAAACCAAACAAAACAAAATAAATGCTCCGAGTTGAATCGAGATTAAGGACATGATGGACAGTCCAAAGAGTCTATAGTAAGCAGCACACTTTAATACTTTTACACTGAGAAAACAATGAGGATATGGGGGAAATAAAATGACATCCCATTAGGCTGATAACAGAAATTACATTTTCAGTTCATTCACTTTAGAAGATATTACAATACTGCTGTGTGATATAAAACAAGCAACAAAATCATAGTTGATATGGTACAACCAGTACAATAAAGTTTAAGCATAAATTAATGTCATGCCTTTCATAACAAGCAGGAAAAAAAAAAGAAACACCGGTTTACAAGCCTAAGGACTTGCTCTTACCATTATACTCCTTTTATCAGCTGTAAACATTTTTAATTCATTACCATTTGTGATTAGTAAGTGTTACATTATCATTATTTGTTCACTTGTTTTTCTGATGATAGGGTTCAAACTTCATAAGAATGTTCATTTCATAGAGTTTGGTGACTTACATATCATTTCTAGCTACTTTTATATTTAAAAAGGGAAAGCACACATTCTAACCTGCACGCTTTTAAAATGCTATGAATTACAATTTCCGATTGTTATAAAAATAGAACGTAGCTGTTTAAGCAACTTCACACACTCTCCAACCTGACCTTGACGATCCAAAAATAATTTCAAAAATCAAGTGTATATAAACATAGAGGAAATTATAGATACAAAACTATTCAATCTACACTGCGAAACAATTATACAGGAAATTAACATGTTGAAGCCTCAATGGGAGACTGCAGTCTTTACATATCCAACATAAAGTTTGTGTGTGAGTGTGTGTGAGTATAACATAAACACTACCATTTGCTGTACCATTCTCCCTAAGCGGCAGTTGTGCAGTATTTGGTTTGTAACACCATTTTATCAACCCTGTCACACAAACACTGTGAAACAAATCAACTGAACAAAACAGTGAAGACACACACACACAAAACAACTAACGAGCAAGCACGCAAACAAGACCTACTCATCCAATGTTGGGGTATGAACATGTGACAAACAAAGACACAGACTTATGTGACTGGATGAATGGAGAAGTCCCATCCTGCCCATCAAATCACTGACAGCACCTACGCCTTTTATTAATAATACACACAACAGCCATGAGGTCCATTTTCATGACCAGGACCCAGGTCCTGTTGTGTTTTATCAGAGTTTTACTCACTTTGATCAAACAGTGAATATTTTCACAAACATATGAATGAAAGGAAAAGAAATACATATTTACCATAAAGAAAAAAAAAAAAAAAAAAAAAAAAAAAAAAAAAAAAATCAGTCAAATATGTGGTGTCGTAAACCACAAGAGTTTGTATGACAGGTATGATAAGACACAGGTCAGTTATGACACATACGTATATGTTTACCAGGTCACCGGACATGAATAGTGGGTCTTTCTGTGGTGCTGTGGGTCCAATGAGGGGTCAGGGGGTGGGGCTTGGAAGGAGCAAAAAGGCAACTGTTAGTGAGTGGGCGGAGCTTTACATCAAATGGTGGGAAGAGCCTAACGCCAAATGGTTGTTATTTTAATTGCACTAGCGAAGCTACAGAATAAGATCACAGAAAGCCACAAAAGGACCCACTATCCAGCAACCATACATATGGTTATAGTCCATGTATAAGTCAATGTTGTTAATTTATTCAGTGTTAAAGAATATGTTTTTTTTTTAAATTATTATTAAGCATTCTGTTTAAACGCAGAGAATGCTGCTTGGTAATTTTTTTTTCTTTTGCATGTGTCTAGTTTCTGAATACTGAGCTTAACAACTGCGCTTTCTGCAGTATTCGGGATTCGTTTCTTCTGGCCACAAAGCCAGCTGAGAGGGGCAGTCACATGACCAATGTGAGGGGGCTCCATCTCCCATCATCCCGCTGGGCAGTGTATAGGGGATAGTGGGTCGCTTTGAGGACTTTCAAGGCTGAGTGGGAAATGGGCAACATAAGAGTCCTAGAAAGAGGAAAACACAGCACATAAGCAAAAAAACGGAGTAAAAAAATAAACAAAAAAAGAGAAATCAAGTTTAAAAATAAATGAAGAAATAAACAAAAGAATGAAAAGATATCCACAATGTGCAAACAGTACAAGCTTGGAAGACTAAGAATGAACACAGGAGGTCTTACAAGACGACACAACATGCAGGTGTGAAGACTTAAAGAGAAAGAGAGACAGAGAGACAAAGAGAGACTGCACTTTTACACTATACGACATGCAAGTGAGGGGATGCTGGAGACAGGGGGAGCGGTGTTAGTGTGGTCGGGGTAGAGGATTAGACATGGGCAAAAACTTAAACCAACCCTCTATGAAAGTCAGAGTAGGTCTGAGTAATTCCTTAAACCTATTAAACCATAATGCTTGGAATTGCATTAAAAACATTCCTTAAAGAGTTCTTAAACATTATTAATAAGGTCTTACGTCCTTTGGTAGAACTGCATCATCCAAATTAATTTATAATTCTTTTTTTTTTTTTTTTTTCCCAGAGTTTATATTTCAAACATCACCAAAATGTCGCGAGTCACAAGTTGTCAGTGTTTACAGTGGGCAGGATAGAGAGAATTAGTGTGTGAAAGTTTTAGAGGGACAGAGCATGAAAGAGACAGAGAGGTAATGGCTGTGTTCATACAGAGAGCTTAAATCTGATAGTTTGGCATAGGGAATATTTTCTGCAGTCCGAGTCGCTATATTTTTTAATCAGATTTTTTGTTTTTCCCTTTGACTTTGTGCTTGGAGCGTCTCAATGTTAGAAAAAAAATATAACAATAAACACAGTGCCCTACAGAATTATTGGCACCCTTAATGAATGTTTGAAACAGGTGTGCATGATTAAAACATTTCTTTCTGGTCACATGACAGTAATTGTAGTTCTCATGACACTTGTTGAAGTTCAGACACAATTGTGAGATGCCATCAGGAAGTGCTTCTTCTTGCAACATATACAAACTGCTTGTTGTTATGAAAGTGTTCAACAGCTGATTATGAAACTTGATAACCACTAGAATAAAAAAAAAAAAAAAAAAAAAAAAAAAAAAAAAAAAAAAAAAACAACTGTGCCCTTTGTTTCTTTTTTCCTTCATTCTCCATCATCCTCACTAAGTGGTGGATCAGTGTGCTCATGGGGCCAACTCCTGACAAATCGCCAACAGTTCCAGATATGTGAAACCTTTATTCTGGCCGTAATTGTGCTTAATGGCATTTTTTTAGCCGTTATTTTTTTATCCATTACCTGCTGTGTGTAGGTCAACAGTAATCTGTCTCTTTTGTGTTGAAAGTTGTTTTTTTTCCCCTCCCGTGGTAACTGATGAAGGGATTTTTTCAGAGAGATGTGTATAACGCCACATGGTTTTAAAAAAATTACAGTTCCTGGGTGTCAATTTGTTTGCATTTATCTAAAATACTTCAGATGGCATTAATGTTGACACATTTTTGAGAGAAAATCCTGTAATTAAAAAAGTAGTTCCAATGAAAAATTTTTTTTGCCAGGAAAAAAAAAGATAAATCATTTCTGGAAAAAGTGGAAAATTTATTGTATGTGGTGTTTATTTTATACAATCACTTTTGCTCATTATTATGAAAGGTGCCAATAATTTTGGCAGGTCAGGAGCGTCGTGACCTTGCTCTTTATTTGAATAAAAGTTTTTCACTTTTTGTACACCGAATACTTTCAGTAGCATAACTGAGCATAACATTATCACCATGCTACTAGCTAGCCAACTAACTTTTGTCTGCTCTAGACTAATCAGCTTACGCGTGCCTGTCATTATTATAACAACCAACATGGATATGCGAGCAAATGGGACTACGGTTCGAACAAACAAATCTGGTTTGGTCACGTGTAATTAAAAATAAAACCGATTCGCCCTGCTGTGAGAACAAAGCCATCGATAACTAGAGAGAGAAAGAAAACAGAAAAAGTAGAAGAAAAAGAAAGAGCATTTATTCATACTCACATTGCTGGCTGGGGTCTGTGTCGGTGGTCAGTTTCACATAGTTGGAAGGGAAAAGACCGATGGAACCGTTCAGCTCGCCTTTCCACCAATCAGGATCCTCCCTGCTCAGCACGTTGATGATCTGTCCCTTCCCAAAGGGCAACTCGTCATCGTTCTGAGCCGTGTAGTCGTACATGCCGATCACCTGGCACACTGAACACACAAATAACACACATTTTAAAGAGCAACTCCAATGAATTCCATGACAAATGTAACACAAACCTCTGATCAACAATCTTATTCTGATCACTTCTGACTTTAAACAAAAGCAATCTTTAGTCACTAGAGTATTTTACAAAAAAAAAACTGGGGGTTGGCCTTAGACATGAGTCGAAGACGGGGGCTTGTCCAGGAGACAGAGACTGTTTCATTTCCACACTGACTTCCCATGTCTATCTTACACAAACCCACTAATCTACCTGACATGATGAGAGATGACTGAAAATAAAGCTTGGTGAAAGTACAGTATTACAGGGCAGATAGTGGTGGGAGGTTTACCAGTAGGCTAGAGATGAGAAACAGGAGAAATTTTTTAATCCTGTTTCTACTGTGGTAAAACTCTAAAAATGAATGATTTATCTGTCCTAATACAGAATTCTTGCAAACCTGCTGGACACGTGGCTGTGGTTTACAAACTGCTTGCGGCTGTTTTCTCATTCATTTTTTTCTATTATAGTTTTCTTTCAGCATTGAGCATTGAGTAAAACTCCTTCAAAAGCATTTATAATCAACCAAAGTCCAGTGCCAAACAAGGAAACATAATAAATGGAGCCAGTAATGCCATATAATGTGTAAATAGTTTGATTAATATAAATGTGTTCACTGCTGTATAAGTAATATCACCAATGTATATCAAATAAAGTTTATTAGCCCGACAAAATAAGCTTAGAATGTGTGAAACTGCTTTCAACACATCGGGTTTAAAAGGTTTTAAACAGACTTACCTACAGTTTCTGCAGTGAGTGAATTGAATAATATAACCAAACACTGCGACCTGCGGGGCCCAAGCATTTTTATTCAGATTTTTTTATAGTCTCACGCTGTAATTTTGTTGTTTGCAAACCACTACATTATCGTGCCAACAAGGGGTGAAATTTGGTCATTTCATTTTCGGAATAGTGGCTGAGATACAGCATCTACATAAGCGTTGTGTCTATACTCTTAATGGTTTTGGCTGCAAAATAAACCTTCGGTGCTTGGACCCAAAAAAATTGCAAAGTTAAGTTTGTGAGTGATGTATGTACCTGCATTTGGTGTAGGCAGTTTGGGTGGAGTTGGTTCAGTGGGTGTGGTCTTACTGGTGCTTGGGCTTAAGAGTTTCACATAATTAGCTGGGAACCAGCCAATCTGACGCTTCTTTCCTCTGGCCTAGGTTTAAATGAGGAAAAAATGCAAGACATCAATTTTAAATCAATTCTAAGACACATGACAGTCACACTACAGCTAAAGGAACAAAACTGTGCTGCCCTTTTCCTTGAACCCGCAACAAAAAAAAAAATTTTTGCTTTTATCTCCAGTTTGATACCCTGCACCTACTATTCTGAAAAACTATGAACATTGCCGGTTTCCAGATGTTTGTTTCAAGCTTTTTGAAAAGCAAGTTTGACCAGGCTTTAGACAGATTATCTTGGCTGGGAAAGTTTGTATAACCAAAGACGTTTACTGTCAGAAATAAACAACCCCAGGCAAAAAGAATAACTGAGTATGAAACACATCTATTAAGGCGTGCTTACTCAATGTTTATATGATTCATCAACAGTTAATGTTGGAAAAAGGTCTAAATGGTCAGATGAGTCAGAATGCTCACTCTCTCGCTCTATCTCTCTCTCTATCTCTCTCTCTATCTCTCTATCTCTCTCTCCCTCTCTCCCAAAAGTATAAAAGAAAGACAGAAATAGAATTTGCCAAATGAATTTAAAACCTGATTTTTAAGGTTTTTCTTTTTTAAAAAAAAAAAAATCATAATTTTTGTATCATTTATAACATTCTAAACATTTTTAATGTTTTGCAGTTTTTGCTGCGGTCGTCATCAGTGCCAGTAACGTTCTCTCGCGCAGACAGCTCATGTACTGCACTTCTCGCCCGCTCTCTGATCCGGTGAAATCACAGAACAAAAATGCAAACAAATGCACCCCCGTGCTGATACACATCGATTGACGTACAGCTGCAATTGTGGTTTAATACAAACAAGACATTTACAAGCAATGTGTCCCTTTGCGCCACCTGGCGGTGATTTTGCGAACAAGATTCACGTATGTGAAGTTTGTGTGTGCCATGGCGGCGGCAGTCCCCGCAGCGGTAAGAGGCATTTGGTTGCCAACTTACTGTATGTATCCACTTGCAAGTTCTCAGCACGGCACCACAGTGCTGCGTGCCGGCAAAAGTTCAGGAGTGCTCAATTTTATGCAAATGACTGTGTGAGTGTGCTTGTGACATTGCATTTAGCCAATCGGGTAAGCGCAGATGTCTTCTAAGCGGGAGGATTTAATGATTATATGATGGTCCTCCTCATTATCATTGTATTACCTGAAATAATAACTAGGCATTATAACTTGAAATCATATTAAGTCTGCTAATGAGATAAAGCGTGCTAGCTAGCCAAGTGCATTGCTGTGCACAATAAGATTCAGTAAAATAGGCTCACCTGCCTAGTTCACAGCTAGTTTACTGTACTCTAATGTCATTGTAATATGACAATTTTATATGGCATTAAATAGAAATATGAAATAACACACAGTACGCAACTTACTTCCCCAAACATGTTTGATATAGTGTGATGTTCTTTTCTTTACGACCATAACAACAGCCATAAACTGTTGTAAATAGAGAGCAGAGAGATGCCGTGTGGGGGCACACGCTAATAAAATTTGCAAGCAGATATACACCATGAAAGAGAGAGACAGAGACAGAAATGTGTGTGCACACATGGACTTACAGTTAAAATGATATGTGTGTATATATTTATTTATTTCCAGACCTGTAGTTCTCCCTCCCACCAGCCCCCGGGGTTCTTCTTGCGGATGAGGATGAGCTGGCCAGGTGCTAGAGTCAGCTGCTCTAACCCAGTGGCAGTGTAGGGGGCAATCACCTGAGCGATCTCTGCAGAAAAGGAGGCAGAAGCAATTTCTTTAGCTCAAAAAAAGGATAGTGTTCAGACAGATACAACCTGGTGATAATTGCAAAAAACATGGCCTGTTTTATTAGCATCCACCTGTGGAACACTCACCTGGTTTCTTTCCCAAACTTCCAGATTTCCCAGCAGGCCCCAGGCCCTGAAGAAGCAGTGACAGAGGCTTTTATAACTTGAGTGTGACAAAATTATATATGGCAAATGATAAACAAGGTGAAATAACAATTACTTATTAATGATAAAATAATAAATTGAATCATTTTTCTAACGATTAACTAAGGAATAAAACTTGACAGGAAGTGCTGTTATAGAAAAATAATCAAAGATGGGTTGGTGCGATGCAGCCAGAGGTGAATCTCAGTTAGTTACCACCCCAAAGGTGATATTTTCCTATAACAGCATGTCCCGAAGTGTAATTCAACAATATCGCAATTGTGCGGTTATACCGAATATCGACACTGCTGTGATTTGGTTTGGTGTAGTAAGTGACATTTGGGATTTGGCCAAATGTTTTGTTTATTTCTGCTCCGCTAGCAGAAACTGATCCTGAAGAAGCCACACACACATCGCAGCCTGTCGGCTAGCCAGCTCGTTGATTAGTACATTCCCGTTAAAGGTGCATCTGGTGAAACTGACTTCCCTTCTTCCTTTTCATCTTCATCTGATGAGCTTTCATATTTTAAGTCAAAAGTTATATTCATGAAAAATGTATTGTTTGCCATGTCCGCTGATGTAGCTAACTTGACTGTAGTAACAGTTTCAGTGGGACTGCTGCTAGACTTGGAATTTTATGTGGCAAACACTGACAAGTGGGAGGGATACACACAGTGAAACGTCCCAGTGGGGTTACACTAAATATAAGCACTCTTGGAACACCATTCGTCCAATCAAATCAGCCGACTGGAACTAACTGTTGTATAATTTCTCTTGACTTCTCAGCAATTTGCCAACGATTACTATTTTTAATTTATTAAATAATGGCACGAAACACTTTCTATCCATTTATAGTTACATCTAATGTTGTGGAACATTACAGCTATAAACAGCAGCCTCTCTTTTTTTCTCTTTTAAAGTTAATAAGACAAACTTCTGACCAATCAGAATCAAGTATTCAACAGTGTTATGGTATAAATTATGTTTTAAACTTGGATGCTTTTTCATTAGTTTTCTTTATCACATAATACTTACATAATACTAGTTACATCACCATTACAAGGTCTGTGTCATGAATGATAAGGACAGAACATTATGATAAATGTGTTTCATTTTTTTTTTTTATGAAACCCTCTTTGATTCTTTTTCATCAAATGAAAGGTTATAACTCATTTTACATTTACTTATAAATTCAGTTCAGTTTCCATTTCATATGCAATTTAATCAGCATTCAGCTCCAGACTGATCAGTGATGTGCTACAGTATTTAATAAAGCCTTCCGGAGAGTGGACAGTCTCACCTCAGAGTCCTTGGGCTTGACGTAATTGGAAGGGAAAACACCCGTCTTGCCTCCTACTGTTCCCGTCCACCAGTCTCCCTCTTTCTTCAGCACTGTGATGACATCACCCTGCTGGAAGGTCAGGTCACCCTGCTCGCTGCTTTCATATGTGTACATCGCTATGTACTCTGAGAATACACATAAAAATCTTTTATTGTTAAATCTGGGTGTGTGTGCACTGAATCATTAAACTAGATAAGAAGTCACGCAGTAATCACTAGCTCTGGTGCCAGGACAAGCAGATCATTAATCCAGCCAAAACATGAGACTGAGAGCATTTACTTCTCCAGTGGGCTAGCTAACGAATTCATGATTTATCCACCCTGGGTAACACTGAGTGAACACCACAGAGATCAGAGTTCTCACTCCTCTATTTGTTCTGTTTTGGAGCACCAGTGGGATTTGACCAAGCTGTAGTAACAGGTCTCAGTGCTCTGAAATTCTTTTAGCACCATTAGTGTGAGATCTATGGCACGAGTGTGTGAATTGCTTCTGTACACTGTGAGTGTGTAAGCTTACCTTCGCCAAGCTCCATGGGTTTGTTAGGAGTAGGGCTGGGCCTCTTTATGGTGGGTGGACTATCGGAGGATCCTGACTCAATGCTGAAACAAAACGCATACTGATCATTAGGACATACAGTTCACGCAATCAGAGTGGCAAACACACACTGGCATTTCCTGTCAGCCTTGTTGGTTTCCGTATTGGTTATATAATTAACTTATTTATTTTCCCTTTAATCACTTGCTGATAACCATCTATCACCTCTAAATAATCTCCTAGGCACAAGGCCTTTTGGTAGTTATTTTACTTCTACTTTTAATCCTCACATATGAATCCGCATAGTGCTTAATCCCCACACCTCATCGACTTGCGCACGGGTCCAGAAATGAGTTTGACGTAAGATTTGGGGAACCAGCCTCTCTGGCCCTGCACTTCGCCGAACCACCACATATCCTGCTGCTCCAGTACGGTGATTACGTCACTCTTGTTGAAATTCAAGTGGTTATCCTTCTTCGCTCGCCACGGGTACAGAGCCTGTGCCTGCATCCCCTCCACCTTCTCCCCCTGAGAGCAAGAAAGAGAGGTTTAACAGGCAAACCCACACAATGTTATACTGACACAGACACAATGAAGAGTAACTGCAGTGATACACTAAGAGTTCAATGCATAAACAATAAAAGGTGTGTCACAAGGAGGCAATAGCATAAATTTATCATAAACTAACGTTTCAGAATTGTTCGTTTATTTAAAATTAAATGTAGATCATAAGAAGGATGTGCGCACAAGTAGGATAAAAAAAAAAAATGTGTACTGAAATAAATCATAAGCAGCTAAATCGGTAAAAGCTGAATGTCAAATCCCACCTGTCCAAGCACAGGTGAGGGGGAGGAGCCAGAGAGAGTGGCAGGAGTGAAGGCTGAGCGTTGTCGGCCTTGCCCTCCAGTTGGTACAGAAAGAGAGGGCTGCGTTGGTTGGGTTGGCCATGCCTCCCAACCGTCAGCATCCTGCTTCTCCACCACAGAGTTCGTTGGCCATCTATAGGACAACATGGGAAGAATTATCAATGATCACGTACAACGCTAATACAATGTGATATGTATTAGTGATTCAATTATTTTTTCGAAATGTCAGTAGCGGTGCAAGCTCACGTAGTGCTGAAATCTGCCCAGTTACTAGAAGCAGATGAGGACGAGGAGGCAGCGGCTGGAGCAGCTGGAGCTGTAGGGGGCGGAGCAGCCGCCACTGTCTCTGTGGTGACAGGCTGCATGGCTGTGGGCGTGGTCGAGGTGGGGGTGGGGGTGATCTGTGTACTCAGCTTGGAGGCGAAGGCGCTGCCTCTCAGATTGAGAGGGACTTCAGATTCTGGAATCTTCTCTGCATAGTTAGCAGGAAACCAGCCGGTCTTTCCTTTGATCTCTCCTCCTAACCAGCCAGGTTCGCCCGTCTGAGATTCGTCCACCTGAGGGACAGGTTACAAAAATGTGACGATTCACAACTTTACTAAGATTATCATCAGGTCAACAGGCTAAACTCAGCTTTTGTAACTTAAGTTGAACTGAACAGCAGTCTTGGTCTAAAAGTATGACTCGATCAAAAGTACAGACGATCAGGAAGCTATTAACAAATGAGTCCAGCATCACAGTTGCAGCCACGATGCATGGCCATAAAGGCTTGTGCGATATTCATTTTTCCCTGATTCTGATTGATCAAAAATTTTCAGTTAGCCATTTTAAATGTCTAAAAACAAAACAGTCCTATAAAAAAAAATAGGGGACTAAGTGGCACTGTTAAATGTCATTGTATAACCATCCACAAATACGTGACTGGGACGTCTTATAGCAATGGCTTCACCTGTTGGCTTCTAAAGCATCAGTCAAACAAATATAAATTAACTAAGGATTTAATATGGCATTTTTTATTGAGGTATTACACCTTGGGGTTAAACTAGGGAGGCATAAGAAAGATGAGCTCCTCCATGTTTGCTTTATGTGAATGGAGCTGACCCCTGGTATTAATCACAGTATGACAATGTTGAAAATAATGATAATGTAATACAGTTACACTTTAAAGAGAAATTCTTTGGTTTCAAAATGCAAAACGTCTTCCTTCAGTGAAGGCGAATGTTCACTGCTGTGTACACATTTGATCATTAAAGCAAAATTTATAGCTAGTTTAACAGCTTTCATTGTATTGAGTATCTTTTCAAGAAAAGAATAAATTTTTAATATTATCTTGATGCTAAGACTGACAAACAAGCGACACTACAAACTTAAATCAGGCCACTCAGTTTTAATTATTTAAATGAACAGAGTTGGTTTCCATCACATTATTTTCCTCAAGGATAATGACATTTTCATATCAGTATGTGCCCAACATTTAGACAGCTGTCATTGAAATATCATGTCTTCATTATATCGCACAAGCCTAATGGTTCAACTTCTGAGTCAGCGGATAAAAAGCAAATGCAATCACACACATGCATGCACAGTCCTGATGATGTCAATAAAATAATACATAAAAAATTATAATAATACAACGATGACAGACACAAACACAACTACTCCGCCACGCAATTAATGAATAACTGAGTTGGAAAGTGTTTTAAATAGTCTGTGTCAAAAGAAAACCCAGCTGTCTTTGATGTTTATGTATGTATAATTTTTTTTTCTGTGGACAGCAGTGATGAATTTTGATTCATGAAAAAAAGATGGAGGTGATGGTTTGAGTTGAGGCGTGGCAGAGTGTAAATAAAAGATGGAAACTGGTGGAGGGGAGAGCAGTTGACCAGGACTTACCCACTCCCCTTTCACCTTCACCAACAGGGAGCACAGATACGAGAGAGAGGTCAAAGGTTAATCCCCATAAACAGAGGTATGCTTTTACTGGAAAAAAATTCCACCTATCCACAATGTAGCCATTTGATTTTTTCACCATACTATTCCTTTAAAGTTGAGGTTAGAGATATGGCCCCCAAAATAATACAATAAATAAATACATTTTTTAAAAATGGCAGCTGCGGTCATTACAGTGATCATTGCTGATCACGAACACGGCATCATTTACTTACCATGACTATGTCTCCAGGCTGGATGCTGATCTCATCATGACTGCGGGCCTCGAAAGGGTAAAGTGCTCTGTAGTACACCACTCTTACCTTCTCCTGGTTAAAACCAGACATGGACACCTTATCTGAAACACACACACACACACGCACAGAAGATGGGTCATTTAGTGAAAAGATCTGTCATTAAGTCAGATTGCGCAATATGCATTAGGACACGGTCTCTAAATACAAGTTTCTGTTTCACTCCTCATTCATCTCTCTATTTATGTACCCCACCATTTATCCATTTATGTCAACCTTCCATTGATTCATCCCTCCATCTGCCCATCCCACCACTCTATCTGTCCATTCCAGCATTCCATCTGCAGGTCTGAAGCTTCCATTGACCACTGATCATCCCAACATTCCGTCTATCTGACCTTTCCAATAATTTTATCCATTCAAACAAAGCTTTCATCCATCCAGCCATCCATTTATCTCACCATTCCTCCATTCACCCATCACCTCAAACATTCTATGTACCCATACGTCCAACCACTTTAAGATTACATCCATTCAAACAATTCATCCATCCGTCCGTCAGTCAGTCCACACCATTAGTTAAAAAACAAACAAAAAAAAAAAACATTTTGTACACACATGTTCTCAGCCTGCTAGTTCTATCCCAACATTTCATCCATCCATCCCAATATTCCGTACATTCATCCATCCATCAGCCAATCCATCCATTACAAAAATTCATTCGTCCTTCCATTTCAACATTCCATTCATTCACTCATTCATCTATCACAACAGTGCATTCTTTCATCCATCTATCCCGATATTCTATCTGTCCATCATACCATTCCACCCATTCGTCCACCCCAGCATTCCAAAATACACACAATTCTTTCATCCATCCATCCTTCCATTTCAACATTCTATTCATTCATCACAACATTCCACTCATTCATCTCTCTCAACATTCCCTTCATCCATGCATCCACTTCACACATCCATCACATTTTATTTATTCTTTCATTTCAGAATTTCATTTCCATTCATCCAACAAATAAATCAGTATTTCAGATAAATTATTCATCCACTCATCCCAATATTCCATTTATTTTCTCCTCTAATCCATCCCAACTTATAATTCATTTACCCCATGCACCAATCCATTTAAAAAAAAAAAAAAAAAAAAGATCAACACCCAATCATAAACATATAATCTGCCCTTGCTGTGCTCTCCTCACCTCCTGTGGGCCAGGGTGATTGCCCCAGCTGTTTGTTTGGCTCTGGCTGCTGCAGGAACAGCTTGGACAATTTGTCCTGCACATCTCCTCTAGAGCTTTGGCTCTCTTCCTCTCCCAGGTGGCTGACCCAGGGTTCGGAGGCTGGCGGTGTGGGGTCCTTCGCTAACGTAGAGTCCCGCCAGGCAGGAGACACGCTGTCATCAGAACCCATAATTCTGGAGGAGCAGAAAGTGGTGACAGGGTCGCACACTCATTTGCACACGCGTGCACTCCTTAGCAAACACTCGCACACTCATTCGCACACACTCGCACACTCATTCGCACACACTCGCACACTCATTCGCACACACTCGCACACGCTCACGCACACACCTGCTCTCCTGCAGCTCTGCAGGTTTGGCGTCCAGTGGAGGCTGCAACTCCTTTTGCTTTAGCCGCTGCTGCTTGTTGTGGATCTCCCTGAGTTCCTGCAAAATCATAATGATATAGCAGAAAGAGAGCAGGTAAAGTGGAGTGCAAGGAGGCACTGGGAGGTTTCTTCTTTCTAACACAAACAAGCAAACTTAACATATCTGCAACTGAACCCTGCAGGCACTGCTCATTCAAATCCCTTTAAATTATTCACAAACCCCTTCACCTGATATGTATTAGTGCTTTTTACACTATAGTTCATTCTCTGTTTCTGTCACTGTAAGAAGAAAGGAATACACAATGCAGCTGAATACAGCTCAGGTTTTTTTCGCCACATGCCAATCACAGTTATGTACTTAAGAATTTGAGGGAAGTAGATTATATCGGTCAAGACCAAGAGACACTAATGGGCCTTTTGTCTAGTCGTCTAGTCAGTTGTGTCTTATCAGGCGTAAATTTAAGAACGCCACAGGACAAGAGCATTTCTATGGTAACTGCTTTAAACATTAGCTATTTAGTACATCATATTTATGTGGCGGCCTGGAAAAACCCATTGGATGTTGCTGTGACTGAATTCTGGCTAACAATTCTCTCTTTCTTCTGTCTGTAACATACTTTGACCCCTCAACTTTAAGAAACCATCAATATTTCACCAAACAACAAGGAAATGTTTTTGTCTCCTAACATTTTCCCATAGCCATGGTTGCACCTAGGGTAATTCCTTTCTAAAAACTACTACCTATTTACCAGTTACGACTGCCAAGACCTGTTGTTGCAACCTTTCCCAAAATATTCTGGGTGACATTTTAAATATTTATCTTTTCAGCTTTTTTTAATACTCTTGCATGGAACATATAATCATTGTACACTATACTACATAATGGAGCTCCTGTAGAGTATACTTGTTAATTAAAATAATTCCGCACATAAGCAAACTCACAGAAATAAAGTCACAGACACTTTAATAATGGCCATTGAGGTTAGAAAATAAGAGGTTTTGATGTTAAACCAAACATGCATGCACGCAAACACACACACACACAGACACACACACACAGCCTGTGCCACAGAGAGTGATTGGTTAGAACTCATGAACCAGATTAGTCATAAAAATACATGCGCTAAATTTCACACACATTAGATTTAGCTTGACTTTTCAATTTTACTGTGTTCATCTACATAGCTATAATTCTGCTGAACTATTCAGTGTTTAGTTTATCTGCCATTTTTGTGGGTTATAGAAAAAAATACTTCATATTTTGTCCCCACAAAATGCTATAATACGTTTAAATAACCAAAGTAAAACGAAAATATCAATTTGCTGGCTGTTGTTCTGGAAATACAAGCTTCTAAAAAAAAATCTGCAATTTAAGTGAAAAGGCCTCCAAGTCATACTTTAGGCAGAATCAAAACAACACTCTTAAAACCCATGATTTGTATCAGTGCAACTTAATTGAAAACAGGAAATGAAGGGGCAAAAAAAAACAACTAAAGCCAGTGACAACCAGGTTCATGCATGAGGCTGCTGCAAACGTTAGTTGCATCCTAAAGTCTAAGTTGCAGCCGAGGTTGGGTGTTTTGAATAGGGCTGAGGAGTGCAGCCTACATTCTCAGAGGACATTTTAGAGGACACTACCTTCAACTCTGTTTGCCCACACTTCTCTGCACCTGTCTGAAAGTTTAAAAGAACAGGCACTAAGTTTGTGTTCATATATTGCACATTGTTCATATTTGAAAATATGAGTTTTTAATTTGACATCCCATGTCAAACGTCAAACTCTGTTTCAGAGTTTATTCCCTATATATTATATAACATACAGACACACACTGTCCATACACTGTATTCTAACTTTTTTTTTATATATAAAGTGTAGCTTAAAGTTTTGTGTCTCACAACAATTGGTGTTGATTTAGATCGAGGTTTGGAATGACTGTCTTACTGAAAGATCCATTTACAGCCAAGTCTTAACCTCCTGGCAGAGGCAGCAGGGTTATGGTTTAGAATTTATAAGACCATCAAACAGCCCCAAAGCATTAATGACCCACCACCATTTTACAGTAGGCATCGGGTGCTTTGTCTTATCCCTAAACATGCTGATAATATCCAGTTGTTTGAGGGAAAATGTTTAATTATTTTGTGTAATTTTTTATTTCAATTATTCGTGCCCATTCGCTTGGACAATGTCAATAATTTTGGAGCAGACTGTATCTCAGTAAAACACAAAAAAGAATGGCACAGCATGTGCATAGCACTTTCTTCAGGAATTTGGAGGGGGAGGTGCAAGAAGACACAAGAGAGGGGAACAGTGTGTGGGATGTCTAAGGAAAAGGTTAGGGAGTTGTTTATATTTCTGCAGCTCAACTGCTAAAGGGAAAATTTTAAACGGTTCAAACAGTAGAGCAGCAAGGCAGTCCAGCAGCACCTCGTCCATTAAGCCCCCTGACTGTAAGAGACACACAGCCAGCCAAAAAATAAAATAATAAATTGTGAAGAAATAAAAAGGTTAACATTTCTGTAATCTGAAATTTTAATGCAAAAATGCTAAACCTCTGGACAGTGAGTAAGGTCACTGGAGATTATTCATTTTAATCTAATATAAAGTGATAATTTGGCTTAGTGAAGCTCAGCTACGGCACCCCAGACGTGCTGATCTTTTATATTCTTGGTTATTGTGCACCATGGGCTTTTGATTTCACCGATGATGATCAGTGAAATTACTAGCTTAGTAGGGCTCATAGCAAGGAATGCTGAGACGATGCAGCACTGCAACCCGTTCTGTAGAGGGCAGCGGATAGCACATTGCGG